>NW_025422194.1:0-90034 GCF_011764305.1 Mustela putorius furo | reverse complement strand
CAGTCTTTGTGTCTGCATTGATCTGGTTCAGTAGTTGCTCATGCTGTGGGTTGTTCATAAATTGCCCCTGTCGGTGCCAGTGGGCGTCTTGCGGTCGTGGATTGTCATTCGGGACCTTGAGGGTTGCTACTAGTTTTGTAGAGTTGTGGCCCAATGGAACGGGGCAGATTCCCTTAGCAGGAGAAAGGCAGCAGCTTGTCTGAGGTGGTGGCGGCCAGATACCCCCAGCCCTGGATGCGAAGTGGTGGGCCAGCCCCAAGAGTTTGGGGGTCATTCTGTGGGAAGGGAAAGAGTCCTGTTTTTTTCCTGCTTCATGTGTCCCCCCAGTAGAGGGATTCTGGAGCATAGCAGTGGGTACTGACAACTGGAATACTCGCTCTCTCTGGTTAAGCCTGGGGGCCTATGGATATGACAAGCCCCATATGCAGGATCTTGGTCCAGCCACTGAGAGGCGTTACTTTAATACGGGACTCACGCTACAGGTCACAATGCATGTCTGTGCCCTAGGCGGCCCTCAAGCACTGGCGTGGCCTTTCCGACAATGCAGGTTTTCCCACATTGAACGTTGGACAACATGCCAACCACAAGGTTTCTGGCCATGGGGAAGGAGGAATTTCTAATTTCTGCATCACGTTCACCCCTGGGCAGTGATTGGAGATAAGGTCTAGGTTCTGAAGCCTGAAAACCGAGGTTGGGAAGAGATGACGAACTACAGCCATAGCGGGTCCCTTGTGTCCAGGTTGGAGCCAGCTGTCTAGGTGTCGTTTGGGATGTCTTGTCTCAGGCTGTGCCAGACAGGGCATTCGTATTCAGGGTAGGCTGTATAATTGCTTTACAGTCGAGTGGCATGCATTAGATAATCATTTGGGGGTCTTATTAGCAGCATAGGGCAAAGTTTTTTTTCTTCTGGAGGGCAGGCAGAGTGCTGCATTGTGGCTCGGAATTCCCAAACTGGAGGGCTTGTGGGCCAGGAGAGTGAGGACGGAAGTCTGTCTGAGAACACAAGCTAGGCTTAGGTTTCGGGGAATGGACATGGCAGGCACACTCTGCAGAGCTGAATTGAGATCTCATGAGTCTGAAGTCAGGTCGAGGATCAGACTTTGGCTCAGGTTGGAGTTTCTGTCCATGTTGGCCCCTTCATGAAGGGGGGGGGGGGCATTATGAGGCCATGGGGGTTTTTCCCACTATTAGAGTTGTGAGATGCTCCAAACCGCAAGGATTCCTTCTGTGGGACAATTAAGATTTGTTGGATGGCTCCAGGACGTCTCCCTAAGGTATTTTTCCAGAAACAGGGTTCTAAGTATGGATGCCTGGGCAGACAGCCTCAATTCCAATTGTCTCCTAGCAACAAGAAACGTTTGATCTGCTGGCTTGGGGTAGCATCAGAGGGGGCTGAGTTGGAATGGACTTTCCTGAGGATGGTCTTAAATGAGTTGAAATGGACTTTCCTGAGGATGGTCTTAATGTTGGTTTGAGTCCATTGAGACCTTGGTGGTATGGGGCAGTGGCACCAGGGCCCTGAAGGATTCTCCTAACCAGAGGTTGATAACAAAGCTCCAATGAGCAAGTTTTCCATGGGGAGACGAGATTTGTTCTTATTGGTGCCTCAGGAAACCACCATTTGCTGGTATTGGAAATGAGGCCTCTGAGGAGAGATGCCTGGAAACCAAAGCAATGGATCTGATTAGGGCCTAGGGGCCTGTCCGGTTCAATATTCTTTCTCTGGGGACATCTTTTGTCTGAGTGGAGGTAGTTGCTCAGCTGGTTTTGAGATCACACCTGTTTGTCCTGGGCGGGCCTACACTATTGGGATGGCCTCGGTAACTTTGGAGGTTTTTTCCTAATTTGCAAGGTTGTGGCCAATGGAATGGGAAGAATTCTCTTGAAAGGGAAGCACAGTCCTGAGGTGTGGGCTCCAGGGACCCAAGTGTGGAGCGTGTGTGGTCCAGGGCTATTTGGACAAAAGTCTGAAAACACACAAACTCCACTTAGGTTTTGGGTCTGTAGGTATGGCCGGCCCCGATATATAGACCCGTGAGGAGAACTCTTCGGGATATGAACAAAGGGCGAAAGTGAGGTGCTTGCTCATGCTTGCTTTTTTTTTTTTTTTTTCTGGATATGTGTCACCGATTGCCATGGAATGTCCGGGGGTCCTCATGGGCCATCGATGAGGCTCCCTTTCTGGGGATTTGACCCAATCCCAAGAGTTTTTGGGTCATTCTGTGGGAAGGGAGGAGGCCTTTCTTTTTTTTTTTTTTTTTTTTTTTTTTTTTTTTTTTTTTACCCTCAGGTGGACCACCAAAAGAGGGATTCCACAGCAGAGTCCTGGGGAGGGGCGACTGGACAACCAGAACTCTGGTTAACATTGGGACCTAAGAACATGGCAAGCCCCATATGTGGGGCTCTTGGTCCAGACACTGAGAGGCCTTCCTTGAGCATAGGGCTCACATTGAGTTTCACAATGTGTTTTTTTGTGCCCAAGGAGCCCCTCAAGTCAGGGCGTGGCCTAATGTACCATGCTGGTTTCTCCTCCTACACTGAACGTTGCACAATATGGCAACCACAAGTTTTCTGGCCATGGGGAAGAAGGAGTTCTAATTTCTGCAACAACACTTTCACTCCTGGACTGTGATTGGATTTAAGGTCTAGGTTCTGAAGCCTGAAAACTGAGGTTGGGAAGAGATGAAGACCTAAGGCCATGGTGTGACTGATGTGCTCAGTGTTCGGCCAGCTGTTGAGTGTGGGTTTGGGGAGGTGCAGGCTCAGGCAGGCTGTGGCAGACAGGGAATTAGTGCCCAGGCTAGACTGTATCATTGGGGTGCAGTCGAGTTTCGTGCAGGTTGGTACTCATTTTGTGGTTACTGTTACTGGGTAGCCCCAGAGAGGGCAACGTTTTTCTTCTGGAAGGAAGACACAGTGCCACATAGTGGCTCCAGAATTCCCAAACTGGAAGGCTTGTGGGCCAGGAGTGTGAGGAAAAAAATTCTGAGAACACAAGCCAGACTTAGATTTCGGGGTGAGGGGACGGCAGGAACCCTCTGCAGAGATGATTCGAGATCCCGTGTACCCTGAAGACAGAGCTAGGATCAGACGTTGGCTCAGGTTGGAGTTTCTGTCCATGACGGCCCCCCTTCATGAAGGGGAGGGTGTCACGAGGCCATGGAGGTTTTTCCCACGATGGGAATTGTGAGATGCTCCAAACCGCAATGATTCCTTCCGTGGGACAGTCGAGACCTGCTGGATGGCTCCAGGACATCCCATAAGGAAGTTATCCAGAGCAGGGTTCTAAAGGATGGATGCCTGGGCAGCCTGCCTCCCCATTCCAGGTGTCTCATCATAGCGCCAAGGCAAGTTCGATCTGCTGGATCTAGGGGAGTAACCGAGGCGGGTGTGTTGAAATGGGTGAGTTGAGGATGGGTCATAATGTGCATTTGTGTCCATGGAGACCTTGGAATGGGGGTGCTTGATCCGGGGGGCTTGAGGGATGTTCATAACCGGAGGTTTTTGATGGAGCTCTAAAGAGTACGTTTCCTATGTAGAGAAGAGAATTGTTTTTTTTGATGAGTGCCTAAGGAATCTCCCATATGCTGGTATTGGAAACCAGGCCTCTGAGGAGAGATGCCTGGAAACAAAAGCAATGGATATGATTAGGGCCTAGGTGCCTGTCCGGTTCAATCTCTCTTTCCTGGGGATACGTGTCTATGGATCTGAGGGGAGGTAGTTGCTCGGCTTGTGTCAGATCGCCCCTGTTTGTCCTGGGCAGCCTATAATATTGGGAATGGCCTCGGGATTTTTGGAGTTTCTCCTAATCTATAGGGTTTGGGGCCAATGGAATGGGCAGAAATCCCCTGGAGAGGGCAGGCACAGTTCTGAGAGTTTGGCTCTAGGGGCCCAGCCTTGAGGGTGTGTGGGGGCCAGGCCTGTGTGGGGACAGAAGTCTGAAAACACAAATTCCGCTTAGGATTGGGGACATAGGTATGGCACGCCCAATCTCTACACAGACCGTGATAACACACTTCGGGATATGAAAAAAGGTGAGTTTGAGGTGCTTGCTCAGGTTTTTGTCTCTGGATTTGTGTCAACAATGTGGGTCGAATGCTGGCGTGGCCTCATGGGTTGTGGACGGCTTTCCTTCTCTGAGGATTTGACCCAATCCCAAGAGTTTGGGGTACATTCTGTGGGATGGGAGGTGTCCTTTCTGTTTTTTTTTTTTTTTATTTTATGTACCTCATGTGTGCCAATAAAAGAGGGATTCCAGAGAGCAGAGTCCTTGGGAGGGACAACTGGATAACCCCACCTCTGTTTTAAGTTTGGGGGCCTAGGGGCATGGCAAGTCCAATATGTGGGCTCTCTTGATTCAGACACTGAGAGGTCTTCCTTGAGGACAGGGGCTCATGCTGAGGGTCACAATGCCTATTTGTGCCCCCAACAAGGCCCTCAAGCATGGGAAGGGCCTCATGGGCCACGCTGGATTCTCCTACACTGAACGTTGGAGAATATGCCAACCACAAGGTTTCCGGCCATGGCGAAGGAAGAGTTGTGATTTCTCTGCATCACGTTCACCCCTGGACAGTGATTGGAGTTTAGGTCTAGGTTCTGAAACCCGAAAAAACCGAGGTTGGGAAGAGATGAAGACCTAAGGACCTGATGGGTACAATGAGCTCAGTGTGTGGCTAGCTGTTGAGCGTAGGTCTGGAGGTGTGGGCTCATGCTGTGTCAGACAGGGCATTAGACAGGGTAGACTGTATATTTGGGGTGCAGTCGAGTGGCGTTCAGTTTGATCCTCATTCGGGTTTCTAGGTAGCTCCATAAGGCAAACGTTTTTCTTCTGGAGGGCAGGCAGAGTGCTGCATTGTGGCCCCAGTATTGCCAAAACTGTAGGGCTTTTTTGGGCCAGGGTGTGTGAGGACGGTAGTCTGAGAACACAAGCTAGGCTTAGTTTTTGGGGGGTGAGGGCACAGAAGGCACACTCTGCAGAGCTGAATCAAGATCTCATGCACCTGAAGCCAGGGCGAATATCAGACGTTTGCTCAGGTTGGAGTTTCTGTCCATGATGGCCCCTTTATAAAGTGGAGCGTCTCAAGAGGCCATGAAGATTTTCCCACAATGGGAGTTGTGAGATGCACCAGACTGCAAAGATTCCTTCTGTGGGACACTTGAGACCTGTTGGATGGCTCTAGGATGTCCCATATGGAACGACTCCAGAGTAGGGTTCTAAGGATGGATGCCTGGGCAGCCCGCCTCCCATTCTAGTTGTCTCCTAGCAACAAGGCAGGTTTGATCTGCAGGCCCTGGGGGAGAAACCAAGGGGGATGAGTTGACATGGACTCTACCGAGGATAGATCATAATGTGGGTTTAAGTCCATGGAGACCTTGGAATGGGGCGCTTGATCCGGGGCCCTGAAAGATTCTCCTAAACAGAGGTTTTTTTTATAGAGCTCCAAAGAGTACATTTCCTATGTGGAGACGAGATTTTTCTATGAGTGCCTCAGTAATCCCCCATATGCTGGTATTGGTAACCAGGCCTCTGAGGAGAGATGCCTGGAAACAAAAGCAATGGATCTGATTAGGGCCTAAGTGCCTGTCCAGTTCAATCTTATTCTATGGGGATATCTGTCTCTGGGGTCTGAGTGGAGGTAGTTTTCCTAACTTGTGAAAGATCATCCCTGTTTGTCCTGGGCAGCCAACACTATTGGGATGGCCTCGGGGAGTTTGGAGGTTTCTCCTAATCTATAGGGTTGTGGCCAATGGAAATGGCAGAATTCCCCTGGAGAAGGAAGCCACAGTCCTCAGGTGTGGCTCCAGGGGCCCCAGCTTGGATGGTGTGTGGGCCAGGACTGTGGGGACAGAAGTCTGAAAACACAAACTCAGCTTAGGTTTGGGGATGTATGTATGAAGGCTCGATCTACAGACCGTGAGAATTTTTTCCGGGCTATGAACAAAGGGCGAGTATGTGGCGTTTGCTCAGGCTTTTGTCTCTGGATTTTGTGCCTACGGTGGCCGTGGAATGTCGGGGTGTGTCCTCAAGGGCCATGGACAAGTCTCTCTCTCTGGTGATTTGGCCTGATCCCAAGTGGTTGGGATCATTCTGTGGATGGGAAGAGTCCTTTCTGTATTTTTTTTTTTTTTTTTTACCTCAGGTGTCCCACCAAAGAGGGATTCCAGAGCAGTGCCCTGAGTAGGGGTGACTAGACATCTCTAACTCTGGTTGAGATTGGGGGACTAGGGGCTTGGCAAGCCCCATATGTGGGCTGTTGTTCCAGTCACTAAGAGGCTTTACATGAGGATAGGGCTCACGCTGAGGGTCACAATGTGTGTTTGTGCAAATTGTAGCCCTCAGGGATAGGTGGGGCCTCATAGTCCATGCTGCTTTCTCCTACAATGAACGTTGGACAACATGCCAACCACAAGGTTTCTTGCCATGGCGAAGGAGAAGTTCTGATTCTTGTATCACGTTCACTCCTGAGCAGTGAGTGGAGATAAGGTCTAGGTTCTGAAGGTGAAAACTGAGGTTGGGTAGAGATGATGGCCGAAAGCCATTGTGGGTTTGATATGCTCAGTGTACGGCCAGCTGTCTGGGTGTTTGACTGGAGGTCTGCCTTCAGGCTGTGTCAGACAGGGCTTTAGTGCACAGGCTAGATTGTATAATTGGGGTATGGTCGAGTGGCATGCAGGTTGTTACTCATTTGGCGTTTCTGGTTAGCCCTATAGGGCAACATTTTTCTTCTGGAGGGCAGGCAGAGTGCTGCTGCATTGTGTCTCCAGAATTGCCAAACTGGAGGGGTGTGGCCAGGATTGTGAAGACGGAAGTCTGAGAACACAAGTTAGGCTTAGGTTTCGGGGCGAGGGCACAGCAGGCACACTCTCAAGTGCTGAATCGAGATCTCGTGCTTCTGAATTCAGGGCGCGGATCAGACTTTGGCTTAGGATGGAGTTTCTGTCCATGATGGCCCATTTATGAAGGTGTGGGGCATCATGAGGAAATGGAGGTTTTCTCACAGTGGGATTGTGTGATGCTTCAAACCACAAGGATTCATTCTGCGAGACAGTCAAGACAGGTTGGTTGGATTCAAGACGTCCCATAAAGAAATTCTCCAGAGCAGGGTTTCTAAGGATGGATGCCTGGGCAGCCCACCTCGCATTCCAACTGTCTCCTAGTGACAAGGCAGGTTTGATCTGCTGGCTCTGGGTGAGCAGCCGAGGGGGCTGATTTGAAATGGACTCTCCTGAGGATGGATCATAATGTAAGTTTGTGTCCTTGGAGACCTTGGAATTGGGCCATGGTGCCAGCGCCCTGAAGGATCCTCCTAACCTGAGGTATTGACACAGCTCCAAAGAGCAAGTTTCTCATGTGGAGATGAGATCTGTTCTGATTGTTTCCTTAGGAAACCCCCATATTCTGATATTGGAAACCAGGCCTCTGAGGAGAGATACATAGAAACCAAAGCAATGGATCAGAAGTTGGCTCAGGTTGGAGTTTCTGTCCATGATGGCCCCTTTATAAAGGGGAGCATCTCATGAGGCCATGTAGGTTTTCCCACGATAGGAGTTGTGAGATGCTCCAATCTGCAAGGATTCCTTCTGCAGGACAGTCAAGACCTGTTGGAAGGCTCCCAGGACATCCCATATGGAACGGCGCCAGAGCAGGATTCCAACGGTGGATGCCTAGAGAGTCTGCTTTGCATTCCAGTTGTCTCCTAGCGACAAGGCAGGTTTGATATTCTGGCTCTCGGGGAGTAATCAACGGGGCTGAGTTGAAATATACTCTACTGCCGAATGGTCATAATGCGGGTTTGTGTCCATGGAGACCTTGGAATAGGGCGGTGGCTCCGGTTACCTGAAGGTTTCTCCTAACTGGAGGTTTTTACAGAGCTCCAAAGGATAAGTTTCCCATGTGGAGACAAGATTTGTTCTGATTGGTATCTCTGGAATCCCCCATATGCTGGTATTGGAAAACGGGCCTCTGAGGAGAGATGCTTAGAAACAAAAGCAATGGAACCAATTACGTTCTAGGGGGCTGTCCAGTTGAATACCTTTCTCTTGGGATATCTGTCTACGGGTGAGTTGAGGTCGTTGCTCAGCTTGTGACAGATCACCCCTCTTGTACTGGGCGGCCTACACTATTGGAATGGCCTCTGGGACTTTGGAGGTTTCTCCTAATCTGTAGGGTTGTGGCTTATGGAATGGGAAGAATTTCTTTGGAGAGGGCAGGCACAGTCCTGAGGTGTGGCTCCAGGGGCCTCAGCCTGGAGGATGTGTGGGACAGGGATGTCAGGATAGAAGTCTGAATACACGGTTTGGGGACGTAGGTATGGCAGGCCCGATCTACAGACTATGAGGAGAATTTTTTGGGCAATGACCTAAGTGTGAGGCTTATGTCTCTGGATTTTGTGTCAATAGTGGCCGTGGAATGTCGGGCTGGCCTCATGGGCCATGGAGGAGTCTTTCTCTCTGGGGATGGCCTGATCCCAAGTGATTGGGGTCATTCTGTGGGTGGGAGGAATCCTTTCTGTGTTTACTTACCTCAAATGTCCCACCAAAGAGGGATTCCAGAGCAGAGCCCTGAGTAGTGGTGACTAGATGTCTCTACTTCTGGTTAAGATTGGGTGACTTGGGGCATGGCAGGCCCCATATGTGGGCTCATGGTCCAGCCACTGAGAGGCTTTACTTGAGGACAGGGTTCAAACTGAGGGTCCCAATGTGTGTTTGTGCCCACCGCAGCTCTTAAGCATGGGCAGGGCCTCAGGGACCCTACACTACCCTCAGGGGCCCTACTACTACTCCTGTAGGCCCTACAGGGGTCCTACACTGAACTTTGGATAAGATGCCAACCACAAGATTCTGGCGAGAGGGAAGGAGGAGTTATGATTTCTGCATCACGTTCACCCATGGGAAATGAGTAGAGATAAGGTCTAGGTTTCTGTCGCCTGAAAAACAGGTTGGAAAGAGATGGTAGCCTAAGGCCAAGGCGATTCAGATGTTCTCAGTGTACAGCAAGCTGTCTGGGTGTCGGTTTGGGAATTCAGGCCTCAGGTTGTGTCAGACAGGGCATTAGTGCACAGGCTAGACTATATAATTGGTGCACAGTTGAGTGGCATGCAGGTTTATCCTCATTTGAGGTTTCTGGGTAGACCCATAGGGCAACGTTTTTCTTCTAGAGGCAGGCAGAGTGCAGCACTTTGTCATCGGAAATCCCAAAATGGAGGGCGTGTGGTCCAGGAGAGTGAGGACGGAAGTCTGAGAACACTAGGTATGCTTAGGTTTTGGGGTGAGGGCACAGCAGGTGCACTCTGAAGAGCTTAATCAAGAACTCGTGCATCTGAAGTCAAGGCGAGTATCAGCCGTTGGCTCAGGTTGGAGTTTCTTTCCATGATCCGATTTCATGAAGATTGGGGGCATCATGTGACCTTGGAAGCTTTCCATGATATGAGTTGTGAGGTGGTCCATGAACAAGGACTCCTGTGGGACATTCAACACCTGTTAGATGGCTCAAGGATGTCCCATAAGGAAAGACGCAAGAGCAGGGTTCTAAGGGTTCTAAGGATCTCTAAGGAGAGATGCCTGGAAACCAAAGCAATAGATCCGATAGGTGCCTATGGGCCTGTGCGTTCCTTTTTCTCTCTGGGGACATCAGTCTATGGGTCTGAGTGCCGAGGGTTCCAGGGTTCTAAGGATCTCAAAGGAGAGATACCTGGAAACCAAAGCAATAGATCCGATAGGTGCCTATGGGCCTGTTCGTTTCTTTTTACCTCTGGGGACATCAGTCTACGGGTCTGAGTGCCGGTAGGTGCTCAGATGGGCCCAGATTGCCCCTGTTTGTCCTGGGAAGCCACAAATATTGGGATGGCTTCAGGGACTTTGGAGGTTATCCTATTAGTAGGGTTGTGGCCATTGGAATGGGCACATACAATTCCCTTGGAGAGGGCAAGCAGAGTCTTCATGTTTGGCTCCAGGGGCCTGAGCCTGTAGGGTGTGTAGGCCAACGCTTTGGACAGTTGTCTGAAAACACAAACTCGGCTTATGTTTCGGGTAATAGGTATGGCAGGACTGATCTACAGACCATGAGGAGAACTCTTCAGGATATGAAAAAAGGGCGAGTGTGAGGATCTTGCTCAAGTTTTTGTCTCTGGATATCGTGTCACTCATGGTCGTGAAATTCCCGGGTGACTTCATGGGAAATGGACGAGTCTTACTCTCTGGGGTTTTGACCCCGTCAAATGATTTTGGGGTCAATCTGTGGGATGGTAGAAGTCCGTTGTTCTGTTGTTGTTGACTTGTTTTGTTTTGTTTTTCAACCTCAGATGTCCCACCAAATGAGGGATTCCAGAGTAGAGCCCTGGGGAGGGGCGACTGGACAACCAGAAATCTAGTTAAAAATTGGGGCCTAGGGACATGTCAAGTCCATTATGACATCTAATGGTCCAGCCACTGAGAGGTCATACTAGAGGACAGGACTCACGCTGAGGGTCACAATGCGTGTTTATGCCCTCGTCGCTCAAGAATGGGCGAGGCCTCAGGGTGAATGCTGGTTTCTCCTACACTGAACGTTGGACAACATGCCAAACACAAGTTTTCTTGCCATGGGTAAGGAAGAGTTCTGATTTCTGCATCACAGTCACCCCTGGGCAGTGATTGGAGATAAGGTCTGGGTTCTGAAGCCTGAAAACTGAGGTAGGGAAGAGATGATGACCTAAGGCCATGGCGGGTCTGATGTGCTCAGTGTGTAGTCAGCTGTCTGTGTGTTGGTCAAGAGGTCCGGGCTCAGATTGCAGGCAGTGCACTAGTTCCCAGGTTAGACTATATATTTTGGGTGCATTCGAGTGCCGTGTAGGTTCTGATCTGAAGAACTATTCAGGATATGAAGAATGAGTGATTCTGAGGCGCGTGCTCAGGCTTTTGTCTCTGGATTTTGTATCACCGATGGCCTTGGAATGTTGGGGAGGCCTCATGGGCCATTGACGTATCTTGCTCTCTGTGGATTTGGCCCGATCCCAATTGTTTTTCGTCAATCTGTGGGATGGGAGGACTCCTTTCAGGTTTGTTACCTCAGGTGTCCCCCGAAAAGAGGAATTCCAAAGCAGAGCCCTGGGGAAGAGTGAAGGGACAACCTGAACTACGGTAAAAAATTGGGGCCTAGAGGCATGGCAAGCCCAATATGCTGTCTCTCCATCCAGCCAGTGAGAGGCCTTACCTGAGAACTGGGGTCAGGCTGAGGTGTCACAATGTGTGTTTGTGACCAATGTGGCCCGCAAGCATGGTTGGGGCCCCATGGGCCACACTGGATTCCACTACACTGTATCTTGGAAAACATGCCATCCACAAGGTTTCTTGCCATGGGGAAAGAGTTCTGATTTCTGCATCATTTTCAAACCCGGGCCGTGATTGGAGATAAGGTCTAGTTTCTGAAGCCTGAAAACCGAGGTTGAGAAGAGATGACGACCTAAGGCCATGGCGGGTCCGATGTGCTCAGTGTGTGGCCAGCTGTCTGGGGGGGGGCCAAGAGGTCCGGGCTCTTGCTGTTTCAGAAAGGGCATTAGTGACCAGGTCAGCCGATATATTTGGGGTATAGCAGAATGGCGTGTAGGTTGATCCTCATTTGGGGTTTCTGGGTAGCCCCAGAGGGCAATGTGTTTCTTCTGGAGGGCAGGCAGAGTGCTGCATTGTAGTTCTGGATTGCCAAACTGGAGGGCTTGTGGGCCAGTAGTGTGAGGACGGAAGTCTGAAAACCCAAGCAATGCCTAGCTTTCTGGGTGAGGATATGGAAGGCACAATCTACAACCTGAATCGAGACCTCGTGCATCTGCAGTCAGGGCGAGGATCAGAGGATTGCTCAGGTTGGACATTCTGTCCCTGATGGCCCCTTCTTGAAGGCAGGGTGGATCACGAGGACATGGGGGTTTTCCCACGATGTGAGTTGTGAGAAGCTCCCAACTGCAAAGATTCTTCTGCAGGACAATTGAGACCTGTTGGTTGGCTCCAGGACAGCGATTCCGAGCAGGGTTCTGAGGATGGAAGGCTGGGTAGCCCACCTCGCATTCTAATTGTCTCCAAGCAACAAGACAGGTTAGATCTGCTGGATCTGGGGGAGCAACCGAGGAGGCTGAGTTGAAATGGACTCTCCCGTGGATGTGTCCTAATATGATTTTGTGTCTATGGAGACCTTGGAATGAAGCGGTGGCACTGGGGCCCTGAAGGGTTCTCCTAAAGAGAGGATTTCACACAGCTACGTCGTGCAAGTTTCCCATGTGTAGATGAGATTTGTTCTGATGGGTGAGTCAAGAAACAGCCATATGCTGTTATTGAAATCCAGGCCTCATAGGAGAGATGCCTGGAAACCAAAGCAATGGATCCGATATGTGCCTAGGGGCCTGTTCGTTCCTTTTTACCTCTGGGGACATCAGTCTACGGGTCTGAGTGCCGGTAGGTGCTCAGATGGGCCCAGATTGCGCCTGTTTGTCCTGGGAAGCCACAAATATGGGATGGCCTCAGGGACTTTGGAGTTTGATCCTATTAGTAGGGTTGTGGTCATTGGAATGGGCACACACAATTCCCTTGGAGAGGGAAGCACAGTCGTCAGGTTTGGCTCCAGGGGCCTGAGCCTGTATGGTGTGTAGGCCAGGGCTTTTTGGACAGTTGTTTGAAAACACAAACTCGGCTTATGTTTCGGGTCATAGGTAGCAAGACTGATCTACAGACCATAAGGAGAACTCTTCGGGATATGAAAAAAGGGCGAGTGTGAGGCTCTTGCTCAAGTTTTTGTCTCTGGATATCGTGTCACACATGGTGTGAAATTTCCGGGTGACTTCATGGGAAATGGAAGAGGCTTACTCTCTGGGTGGTTGGCCCCGTCCAAAGAGTTTGGGGTCATTCTGTGGGATGGAAGAAGTCCGTTGTTCTGTTGTTGTTGATTTGTTTTGTTTTGTTTTTCAACCTCAGGTGTCCCACCAAATGGGATTCCAGAGTGAGCCCTTGGGAGGGGCGACTGGACAACCAGAAATCTGGTTAAAAATTGGGGCCTAGGGACATGTCAACCTCATTATGACATCTAATGGTTCAGCCACTGAGAGGACGTACTAGAGGACAGGACTCACGCTGAGGGTCAAAATGCGTGTTTATGCCCTCGTCGCACTCAAGAATGGCGGGGCCTCAGGCTGAATGCTGGTTTCTCCTACACTGAACGTTGGACAACATGCCAACCACAAGGTTTCTTGCCATGGGTAAGGAAGAGTTCTGATTTCTGCATCACAGTCACCCCTGGGCAGTTATTGGAGATAAGGTCTAGGTTCTGAAGCCTGAAAACTGACGTAGGGAAGAGATGATGACCTAAGGCCATGGCGGGTCAGATGTGCTCAGTGTGTGGTCAGCTGTCTGGGTTTTGGTTCGAGTTCCGATCTCAGGTTGTCAGACAGTGCATTAGTGCCCAGGTTACACTATATATTTTGGGTGCATTCGAGTGCCGTGTAGGTTCTTTTCTGAAGAACTCTTCAGGATATGAAGAATGAGCTATTCTGAGGTGCGTTCTCAGCCTTTTGTCTTGGATTTTGTATCAGCGATGGCCGTGGAAGGTTGGGGAGTCCTCATGGGCCATGGACGAATCTTGCTCTATGTGGACTTGGCCCATTCCCAATTGTTTTTCATCAATCTGTTTAATGGGAGGACTCCTGTCAGGTTAGTTACCTCAGGTGTCCCACCAAAAGAGGAATTCCAAAGCAGAGCCCTGGGGAAGAGTGAAGGGACAACCCGAACTACGGATAAAAATTGGGGCCTAGAGGCATGGCAAGCCCAATATGCTGTCTCTCCATCCACCCACTGAGAGGCCTTACCTCAGGACTGGGCTCAGGCTGATGGTCACAATGTGTGTTTATGACCAATGTGGCCCGCAAGCATGGGTGGGGCCTCATGGGCCACACTGGTTTCAACTACAGTGAACCTTGGACAACATGCCAACCACAAGGTTTCTTGCCATGGGGAAAGAGTACTGATTTCTGCATCATTTTCAAACCCGGGTCGTGATTGGAAATAAGGTCTAGGTTATGAAGCCTGAAAACCGAGGTTGAGATGAGATGACGTCGTAAGGCCATGGCGGTTCCGTTGTGCTCAGTGTGCGGCCATCTGTCTGGGTGTGTTCAGGAGGTCCATGCACTGGCTGTGTCAGAAAGGGCATTAGTGCCCAGGTCAGCCTATATATTTGGGGTACAGCAGAATGGCGTGCCCCGTTGATCCTCATTTGCGGTTTCTGGGTATCCCCAGAGGGCAATGTTTTTCTTCTGGAGGGCAGGCAGAGTGCTGCATTGTAGTTCTGGATTGCCAAACTGGAGGGCTTGTCGGCCAGTAGTCTGTGGATGGAAGTCTGAGAACCCAAGCTAGGCCTAGGTTTCTGGGTGAGGATATGGAAGGCACAATCTACAGACCTGAATCAAGATTTCGTGCATCTGCAGTCAGGGCGAGGATCAGAGGATCACTCAGGTTGGACATTCTGTCCCTGATGGCCCCTTCTTGAAGGGGGGTGGATCAAGAGGCCATGGGGGTTTTCCCACAATGGGAGTGTGAGAAGCTCCCAATTGCAAAGATTCTTCTGCAGGACAATTGAGACCTGTTTCTTGGCTCCAGGACAATGATTCCGAGCAGGGTTCTGAGGATGGATGGCTGGGTAGCACACCTCGCATTTGAATTGTCTCCAAGCAACAAGACATGTTAAATCTGCTGGATCTGGGGGAGCAACCGAGGAGGCTGAGTTGAAATGGACTCTCCCGTGGATGTGTCCTAATATGATTTTGTGTCTATGGAGACCTTGGAATGAAGCGGTGGCACTGGGGCCCTGAAGGTTCTCCTAAAGAGAGGCTTTCACACAGCTCCATCGTGCAAGTTTCCCATGTGTTGATGAGATTTGTTCTGATGGGTGAGTCTAGAAACAGCCATATGCTGTTATTGAAATCCAGGCTCTGAGGAGAGATGCCTGGAAGCCAAAGCAATGATTCCGATATGTGCCTAGGGGCCTGTTCATTCCTTTTTACCTCTGGGTCATCAGTCTACGGGTCTGAGTGCGGGTAGGTGCTCAGATGGGCCCAGATTGCCCCTGTTTGTCCTGGGAAGCCACAAATATTGGGATGGCCTCAGGGACTTTGGAGGTTGATCCTATTAGTAGGGTTGTAGTCATTGGAATGGGCACTCACAATACCCTTGGAGAGGGCAAGCACAGTCTTCAGGTTTGGCTCCAGGGGCCTGAGCCTGTAGGGTGTGTAGGCCAGAGTGGTGGGACAGTTGTCTGAATACACAAACTCGGCTTATGTTTCAGGTCATAGGTATGGCAGGACTGATCTTCAGACCATGAGGAGAACACTTTTGGATATGAAAAATGGGCGAGTGTGAGGCTCTTGCTCACGTTTTTGTCTCTAGATATTGTGTCACTCATGATCGTGAAATTTCCGGGTGACTTCATGGGAAATGGACGAGTCTTAATCTCTGGGGTTTGGCCCCGTCCAAGGAGTTTGGGGTCACTCTGTGGGATGGAAGAAGTCCTTTGTTCTGTTGTTGTTGATTTGTTTAGTTTTGTTTTTCAACCTCAGGTGTCCCACCAAATGGTGGATTCAAGAGTAGAGCCCTGGGGAGGGGCGACTCTGACAACCAAAAATCTGGTTAAAAATTGGGGCCTAGGGACATATCAAGCCCATTATGACATCTAATGGTCCAGCCACTGTGTGGACGTACTAGAGGACAGGACTCACGCTGAAGGTCACAATTCGTGTTTATGCCCTCGTTGCACTAAAGAATGGGCGTGACCTCAGGGTGAATGCTGGTTTCTCCTACACTGAACGTAGGACAACATGCCAACCACAATGTTTCTTGCCATGGGTAAGGAAGAGTTCTGATTTCTGCATCACAGTCACCCCTGGGTAGTGATTGGAGATAAGGTCTAGGTTCTGAAGCCTGAAAACTGAGGTAGGGCAGAGATGATGACCTAAGGCCATGGCGGTTCTGATGTGCTCAGTGTGCGGTCAGCGGTCTGGGTGTTGCTCAGGAGGTCCTGGCTCAGGTTGTGTCAGACAGTGCATTACTGCCCAGGTTAGACTATATAATTTTGGTACATTCGAGTGCCGTGTAGGTTTATTCTCATTTAATGTGCCCGGGCAGCTCATTAGAAATATATTTTTTCTAGAGGGCAGGTAGAGTGCTGCAATGATGGTCCGGAATTGCCAATCTTGTAGGCTTCGGGGCCAGGAGTGTGAGGATGGAAGTCTGAGAACACAAGCTAGACTTGGGTTTCAGGGCGAGGGCACAGCATGTACCCCCTGAAGATCTGAAGCAATATGTCATGCTTCTGAAGTCAGAGCGAGGATCAGACGTTGGCTCAGCTTGGATTTTCTGTTCATGACGGCCCCTTCATGAAGGGAGCGGATTCTCGAGCGTGGAGGTTTTCGCACGTTGGGAGTGGTGGGATGCCCCCTCCAAGTATTCCTTCTGCGTGAAAATTGAGACCTGTTGGACAGCTCCATGACATCCCATATGGATGAGTCGTGACCTTGGAAGCCCGCCTCGCATTCCAATTGTCTCCTAGGGACAAGACAGTGTAGATCTGATGGCTCTGCGGGAGCAACCGGGGTGGCTGAGTTGAAATGAACTTTCCTGAGGATGGGTCTAATGTGTGTTTGTGTCCATGAGGGCCTTGGAATGGGGCGGTGGCACCGGTACCCTGAAGTATTCTCCTCAGCTTTTTGACATAGCTCCCATGCACAAGTTTCCTTGTGGAGACGAGTTTGGTTCTGATGAGTGCCTCAGGAAAACCCCAATGCTGTTATTGGAAACCAGGGTTTTGAGGAGACATGCCTGTAAACCAAAGCTATGAATCCGATTTTGGCCTTGGGTCCTGTCTGGTTCAATCTTCTTCTCTGGGGATATCCATCAAGGGTATGAGCGGAGGGAGATGCTCAGCTGGTGTCAGACTGAACTTTTTAGTCCCGGGCGACCTATACTATTGGGATGGCCTCAGGGACTTCGGAGGGTTCTCCTATTTTGTACGATTTTGGACAATGGAATGGGCAGAATTTCCATGGATTGGGTAGGCACAGACCTATTGTGTGACTCCAGGGTCCCCAGCCTGGATGGTGTGTGGCCCAGGACTTTGAGGACAGAAGTCTGAAAACACAACCTCAGCTTATGTTTGGGGACGTAGGTATGGCAGGCCCGATCTACAAACCATGAGAAGACATCATCAGGATATGAAGAAAGTGCGAGTCTGAGGCGCTTGCTCACTTTTGTCTCTGGATTTTGTTTCAGCGATGGCCGTGGAATGTCGAGGAGGCCTCATGGGCCATGGACGAATCTTGCTCTCTGTGGATTTGGCCCGATCCCAATTGTTTTTTTTTCGTCAATCTGTTGGATGGAGGACTCCGTTCAGAGTTGTTACATCAGGTGTCCCATCAAAAGAGGAATTCCAAAGCAGAGCCCTGGGGAAGAATGAAGGGACAACCCGAACTATGGTTAATAATTGGGGCCTAGGGGCATGGCAAGCCCAATATGCTGTCTCTTCATCCAGCCACTGAAGACCTTACCTGAGGACTGGGCTCAGGCTGAAGGTCACAATGTGTGTTTGTGACCAATGTGGCCCCAAAGCATGGGCGGGGCCTCATGGGCCACACTGGTTTCAACGACACTGAACCTTGGACAACATGCCAACAACAAGGTTTCTTGCCATGGGGAAAGAGTTCTTATTTCTGTGTCATTATCAAACCCGGGCCGTGATTGGAGATAAGGTCTTGAGTGCGACGAGGGCATAAACACGCATTGTGACCCTCAGCGTGAGTCCTGTCCTCTAGTACGTCCTCTCAGTGGCTTGACCATTAGATGTCATAATGGGCTTGACATATCCTTAGGCCCCAATTTTTAACCAGGTTTCTGGTTGTCCAGTCGCCCCTCCCCATGGCTCTATTCTGGAATCCCTCATTTGAGGGACACCTGAGGTTGAAAAACAAAACAAAACAAATCAATAACAACAGAACAACGGACTTCTTCCATCCCACAGAATGACCCCAAACTCTTTGGACGGGGTCAACCCCCAGAGAGTAAGACTCGTCCATTTCCCATGAAATCACCCGGAAATTTCACGACCATGATTGACACGATATCCAGAGACAAAATCTTGAGCAAGAGCCTCACCCTCGCCCTTTTTTCATATCCCAAAGAGTTCTCCTCATGGTCTGTAGATCAGTCCTGCCATACCTATGACCCGAAACATAAGCCGAGTTTGTTTTTTCAGACAACTGTCCAAACAGCCCTGGCCTACACAGCCTACAGGCTTAGGCCCCTGGAGCCAAGCTGAGGACTGTACTTGCCCTCTCCATGGGAATTCTGTGTGCCCATTCCAATGGCCACAACGCTACTAATAGGATCAACCTCCAAAGTCCCCGAGGCCATCCCAATAGTGGTGGCTTCCCAGGACAAACAGGAGCAATCTGAGCCCATCTGAGATCCTACCTGCACTCAGCCTTGTAGACTGATATCCCCAGAAGTAAAAAGGAACGAACAGGCCCCTAGGCCCTAATCGGATCCATTGCTTTGGTTTCCAGGCATCTCTCCTCAGAGGCCTGGATTTCAGTACCAGCATATGGCTGTTTCTTGACTCACCCATCAGAACAAATCTCATCAACACATGGGAACCTTGCACGATGGAGCTATGTGAAAGCCTCTCTTTAGGAGAACCCTTCAGGGCCCCAGTGCCACCGCTTCATTCCAAGGTCTCCAAGGACACAAAATCAAATTAGGACACATCCACGGGAGAGTCCATTTCAATTCAGCCTCCTCGCTTACTCCCCCAGATCCAGCAGATCTAACCTGTCTTGTAGCTTGCAGACAATTGGAATGCGAGGTGGGCTACCCAGCCATCCATCCTTAGAACCCTGCTCAGAATCGTTGTCCTGGAGCCAACCAACAGGTCTCAATTGTCCTGCAGAAGAATCTTTGCAGTTGGGAGCTTCTCACAACTCCCATTGTGGGAAAACCTCCATGGCCTTGTGATCCACCCCCCCCCTTCAACAAGGGGCTATCAGGATCAGAATGTCCAACCTGAGCGATCATCTGATCCTTGCCCTGACTTCAGAAGCACGAGATCTCGATTCAGGTCTGTAGATTGTTCCTGCCTTATCCTCACCCAGAAACCTAGGCATAGCTTGGCTTCTCAGACTTCCGTCCTCAGACTACTGGCCCACAAGCCCTCCAGTATGGCAATCCAGAACTACAATGCAGCACTGTGCCTGTTTTCCAGAAGAAAAAACATTGCCCTCTGTGCCTACCCAGAATCCCCAAATGAGGATCAACCTGCACGCCATTCGGCTGTACCCCACATATATAGGCTGACCTGGGCACTAATGCCCTTTCTGACACAGTCTGAGCATGGACCTCCTGGCCTCACCCAGACAGCTGGCCGCACACTGAGCACAACGGACCCGCCATGGCCTTATCGTCATCTCTTCTCAATCTCGGTTTTCAGGCTTCTGAACCTAGACCATATCTCCAATCACGGCCCGGATTTGAAAATGATGCAGAAATCAGAACTCTTTCCCCATGGCAAGAAACCTTGTGGTTGGCATGTTGTCCAAGGTTCAGTGTACTTGAAACCAGTGTGGCCCATGAGGCCCCGCACATGCTTGCGGGCCACATTGGCAACAAACACACATTGTGACCCTCAGCCTGAGCCCAGTCCTCAGGTAAGGCCTTTCAGTGGCTGGATGGAGAGACAGCATATTGGGCTTGCCATGCCCCTAGGCCCCAATTATTAACCATAGTTCGGGTTGTCCCTTCCCTCTTCCCCAGGGCTCTCCTTTGGAATTCCTCTTTTGGTGGGACCCCTGAGGTAACAAACCTGAAAAAGAGTCCTCCCATCCCACAGATTGACGAAAAACAATTGGGATCGGGCCAAATCCACAGAGAGCAAGATTCGTCCATGGCCCATGAGGCCTCCCCAACATTCCACGGCCATCGCTGATACAAAATCCAGAGACAAAAGCCTGAGCACGCGCCTCAGACTCGCTCATTCTTCATATCCTGAAGAGTTCTTCAGATAAGAACCTACACGGCACTCGAATGCACCCAAAATATATAGTCTAACCTGGGCACTAATGCACTGTCTGACAACCTGAGCCCGGACCTCGTGACCAACACCCAGACAGCTGACCGCACACTGAGCACATCAGACCCGCCATGGCCTTAGGTCATCATCTCTTCCCTACCTCTGTTTTCAGGCTTCAGAACCTAGAACTTATCTCCAATCACTGCCCAGGGGTGACTGTGATGCAGAAATCAGAACTCTTCCTTACCCGTGGCAATAAACCTCGTGGTTGGCATGTTGTCCAACGTTCAGTGTAGGAGAAACCAGCATTCAGCCTGCACGCCATTCGGCTGTACCCCAAATATATAGGCTGACCAGGGCCCTAATGGCCCCTCTGACACAGCCTGAGTCTGGACCTCCTGTTCCCACCCAGACAGCTGGCCGCACACTGAACACATCTGACCCGTCATGGCCTTAGTTCGTCAACTCTTCTCAATCTCGGCCTACACACACACTACAGGCTCAGGACCCTGGAGCCAAACATGAAGACTGTGCTTGCCCTCTCCAAGGGAATTGTATGTGCCCATTCCAATGGCCACAACCCTACTAATAGGATAAACAAACAAAGTCCCTGAGGCCATCCCAATATTTGTGGCTTCTCAGGACAAGCAGGGGCAATCTGGGCCCATCTGAGCACCTACCGCCACTCAGAACGATAGACTGATGTCCCCAGAGATAAAAAGGAACGAGAAGGCCCATAGGCACCTATCGGATCTATTGCTTTGGTTTCCAGGCATCTCTCCTTAGAGATCCTTAGAACCCTTAGAACCCTGTCTTGCGTCGTTCCTTATGGGACATCCTTGAGCCATCCAACATGTGTCGACTGTCCCACAGGAGTCCTTGTTCATGGACCACCCTCACAACTCATATCATGGAAAGCTTCCAAGGTCACATGATGCCCCCCAAACTTCATGAAGGCGGATCATGGAAAGAAACTCCAACCTGACCCAACGGCTGATCTTCGCCTTGACTTCAGATGCACGAGATCTTGATTAAGCTCTTCAGAGTGTACCTGCTGTGCCCTCACCCCAAAACCTAAGCATAGCCAGTGTTCTCAGACTTCCGTCCTCACTCTCCTGGACCCACACGCCCTCCATTTTGGGATTTCTGATGACACAGTGCTGCACTCTGCCTGCCCTCTAGAAGAAAAACGTTGCCCTATGGGTCTACCCAGAAACCTCAAATGAGGATAAACCTGCATGCCACTCAACTGTACACACAATTATATAGTCTAGCCTGTGCACTAATGCCCTGTCTGACACAAACCTGAGGCCTGAATTCCCAAAAGACACCCAGACAGCTTGCCGTACACTGAGAACATCTGAACCGCCATGGCCTTAGGTTGCCATCTCTTTCCAACCTGGTTTTCAGGCTACAGAAACTTAGACCTTATCTCTACTCATTTCCCATGGGTGAACGTGATGCAGAAATCATAACTCCTCCTTCCCTCTCGCCAGAATCTTGTGGTTGGCATCTTATCCAAAGTTCAGTGTAGGACCCCTGTAGGGCCTACAGGAGTAGGAGTAGGGGCCCTTAGGGTAGTGTCGGGTCCCTGAGGCCCTGCCCATGCTTAAGAGCTGCGGTGGGCCCAAACACACATTGGGACCCCCCTCAGTTTGAACCCTGTCCTCAAGTAAAGCCTCTCAGAGCTGGAACATGAGCCCACATATGGGGCCTGCCATGCCCCAAGTCACCCAATCTTAACCAGAGGTAGAGACATCTAGTCACCCCTACTCAGGGCTCTGCTCTGGAATCCCTCTTTGGTGGGACATTTGAGGTAAGTAAACACAGAAAGGATTCCTCCCACGCACAGAATGACCCCAATCGCTTGGGATCATGCCATCCCCAAAGAGAAAGACTCCTCCATGGCCCATGAGGCCAGCCCGACATTCAACGGCCACTATTTACACAAAATCAAGTGACATAACCTCACCCTTATGTCATAGCCCAAAAAATTCTCCTCATAGTCTGTAGATTGGGCCTGCAATACCTACGTCCCCAAACGGTGTATTCAGACTTCTATCCTGACATCCCTGTCCCACACACCCTCCACGCTGAGGCCCCTGGAGCCACACCTCAGGACTGTGCCTGCCCTCTCCAAGGAAATTCTTCCCATTCCATTGGCCACAACCCTAAAGATTAGGAGAAACCTCCAAAGTCCCAGAGGTCATTCCAATAGTGTAGGCCGCCAGTACAAAGAGGGGGTGATCTGTCACAAGCTGAGCAACGACCTCAACTCACCCGTAGACAGATATCCGAAGAGAAAGGTATTAAACTGGACAGCCCCCTAGAACGTAATTGGTTCCATTGCTTTTGTTTCTAAGCATCTCTCCTCTGAGGCCTGTTTTCCAATACCAGCATATGGGGGCTTCCAGAGATACCAATCAGAACAAATCTTGTCTCCACATGGGAAACTTATCCTTTGGAGCTCTGTAAAAACCTCCATTTAGGAGAAAGCTTCAGGTAACCGGAGCCACCGCCCTATTCCAAGGTCTCCATGGACACAAACCCGCATTATGACCATTCGGCAGGAGAGTACATTTCAACTCAGCCCCGTTGATTACTCCCCCAGAGCCAGAATATCAAACCTGCCTTGTCGCTAGGAGACAACTTGAATGCAAAGCAGACTCTCTAGGCATCCATCTTTGGAATCTTGCTCTGGCGCCGTTCCATATGGGATGTCCTGGGAGCCTTCCAACAGGTCTTGACTCTCCTGCAGAAGAAATCCTTGCAGATTGGAGCATCTCACAACTCCTATCGTGGGAAAACTTACATGGCCTCATGAGGTGCTCCCCTTTATAAAGGGGCTATCATGGACAGAAACTCCAACCTGAGCCAACTTCTGATCCATTGCTTTGGTTTCTATGTATCTCTCCTCAGAGGCCTGGTTTCCAATATCAGAATATGGGGGTTTCCTAAGGAAACAATCAGAACAGATTTCATCTCCACACGAGAAAACTTGCTCTTTGGAGCTGTGTCAATACCTCAGGTTAGGCTGATCCTTCAGGGCGCTGGCACCATGGCCCAATTCCAAGGTCGCCAAGGATACAAACTTACATTATGATCCATCCTCAGGAGAGTCTATTTCAAATCAGCCCTCTCGGCTGCTCACCAAGAGCCAGCAGATCAAAGCTGCCTTGTCACTAGGAGACAGTTGGAATGCGAGGTTGCCTGCCCAGGCATCCATCCTTAGAACCCTGCTCTGGAGAATTACTTTATGGGACGTCTTGAATCCAACCAACCTGTCTTGACTGTCTCGCAGAATGAATCCTTGTGGTTTGAAGCATCACACAATCCCACTGTGAGAAAACCTCCATTTCCTCATGATGCCCCACACCTTCATAAATGGGCCATCATGGACAGAAACTCCATCTTAAGCCAAAGTCTGATCCGCGCCCTGAATTTAGAAGCACGAGATCTCAATTCAGCACTTGAGAGTGTGCCTGCTGTGCCCTCGCCCCGAAACCTAAGACTAACCTGTGTTCTCAGACTTCCGTCTTCACAATCCTGGCCATACCCCTCCAGTTTGGCAATTCTGGAGACACAATGCAGCACTCTGCCTGCCCTCCAGAAGAAAAATGTTGCCCTATAGGGCTAACCCGAAACGCCAAATGAGTAACAACCTGCATGCCACTCGACCATACCCCAATTATACAATCTAGCCTGTGCACTAAAGCCCTGTCTGACACAGCCTGAAGGCAGACCTCCAGTCCAACACCCAGACAGCTGGCCGTACACTGAGCATATCAAACCCACAATGGCTTTCGGCCATCATCTCTACCCAAACTCAGTTTTCACCTTCAGAACCTAGACCTTATCTCCACTCACTGCTCAGGAGTGAACGTGATACAAGAATCAGAACTTCTCCTTCGCCATGGCAAGAAACCTTGTGGTTGGCATGTGGTCCAACGTTCATTGTAGGAGAAAGCAGCATGGACTATGAGGCCCCACCTATCCCTGAGGGCTACAATTTGCAAAAACACACATTGTGACCCTCAGCGTGAGCCCTATCCTCATGTAAAGCCTCTTAATGACTGGAACAAAAGACCAAATATGGGGCTTGCCAAGCCCCTAGTCCCCCAATCTCAACCAGAGTTAGAGATGTCTAGTCACCCCTACTCAGGGCACTGCTCTGGAATCCCTCTTTGGTGGGACACCTGAGGTAATAAAAAAAAAAATACAGAAAGGACTCTTCCCATCCACAGAATGATCCCAACCACTTGGGATCAGGCCAAATCACCAGAGAAAGACTTGTCCATGGCCCTTGAGGACACCCCGACGTTCCACGGCCACCGTAGGCACAAAATCCAGAGACAAAAGCCTGAGCAAACGCCACATACTCGCCCTTTGTTCATAGCCCGGGAAATTCTCACGGTCTGTAGATCGAGCCTTCATACATACATCTGAAACCTAAGCTGAGTTTGTGTTTTCAGACTTCTGTCCCCACAGTCCTGGCCCACACACCATCCAAGCTGGGGCCCTTGGAGCCACTCCTAAGGACTGTGGCTTCCCTCTCCAGGGGAATTCTGCCATTTCCATTGGCCACAACCCTATAGATTAGGAGAAACTTCCAAACTCACCGAGGCCATCCCAATAGTGTTGGCTGCCCAGGACAAACAGGGATGATCTTTCACAAGTTAGGAAACTACCTCCACTCAGACCCAGAGACAGATATCCCCATAGAAAACGATTGAACTGGACAGGCACTTAGGCACTAATCAGATCCATTGCTTTTGTTTCCAGGCATCTCTCCTCAGAGGACTGGTTACCAATTCCAGCCTATGGGGGATTACTGAGGCACTCATAGAAAAATCTTGTCTCCACATAGGAAATGTACTCTTTGGAGCTCTATAAAAAGCTCTGTTTAGGAGAATCTTTCAGGTCCCCGGATCAAGCGCCCCATTCCAAGGTCTCCATGGACTTAAACCCACATTATGATCTATCCTCGGTAGAGTCCATGTCAACTCATCCCCCTTGGTTTCTCCCCCAGGGCCTGCAGATCAAACCTGCCTTGTTGCTAGGAGACAACTAGAATGGGAGGCGGGCTGCCCAGGCATCCATCCTTAGAACCCTACTCTGGAGTCGTTCCATATGGGACATCCTAGAGCCATCCAACAGGTCTCAAGTGTCCCACAGAAGGAATCTTTGCAGTCTGGTGCATCTCACAACTCCCATTGTGGGAAAATCTTCATGGCCTCTTGAGACGCTCCACTTTATAAAGGGGCCATCATGGACAGAAACTCCAACCTGAGCAAACGTCTGATATTCGCCCTGGCTTCAGGTGCATGAGGTCTTGATTCAGGTCTGCAGAGTGTGCCTTCTGTGCCCTCACCCCAAAAACTAAGCCTAGCTTGTGTTCTCAGACTACCGTTCTCACACCCCTGGCCCAAAAGCCCTACAATTTGGCAATACTGGGGCCACAATGCAGCACTCTGCCTGCCCTCCAGAAGAAAAACTTTGCCTTATGGAGCTACCTAGAAACCCGAATGAGGATCAACTGAACGCCACTCGACTGCACCCCAAATATACAGTCTACCCTGTCTAATGCCCTGTCTGACACAGCATGAGCCCTCACCTCCAGACCTACGCTCAACAGCTAGCCACACACTGAGCTCATTGTACCCATCAGGTCCTTAGGTCTTCATCTCTTCCCAACCTCGGTTTTCGGGTTTCAGAACCTAGACCTAAACTCCAATCACTGTCCAGGGGTGAACGTGATGCAGAAATCACAACTCTTCCTTCGCCATGGCCAGAAACCTTGTGGTTGGCATATTCTCCAACGTTCAGTGTAGGAGAATCCAGCGTGGCCCATGAGGCCCTTCCCATGCTTGAGGGCCTTGTTGGGCACAAATAGGCATTGTGACCCTCAGCATGAGCCCTGTCCTCAAGGAAGACCTCTCAGTGTCTGAATCAAGAGCCCACATATTGGACTTTGCCATGCCCCTAGGCCCCCAAACTTAAACAGAGGTGGGGTTATCCAGTTGGCCCTACGAAGGACTCTGCTCGGGAATCCCTCTTTTATTGGCACACATGAGGTACATAAAATAAAATAAAAAAACAGAAAGGACACCTCCCATCCCACAGAATGTACCCAAACTCTTGGGATTGGGTCTAATCCTCAGAGAAGGAAAGCCGTCCACAACCAATGAGGCCACGCCAGCATTCGACCCACATTGTTACACAAATCCAGAGACAAAACCTGAGCAAGCACCTCAAACTCACCCTTTTTCATATCCCGAAGTGTTATCACGGTCTGTAGATTGGGCGTGCCATACCTATGTCCCCAATCCTAAGCGGAGTTTGTGTTTTCAGACTTCTGTCCCCACAGGCCTGGCCGACACACCCTCAAGGCTGGGCCCCTAGAGCAAAACTCAGAACTGTGCCTGCCCTCTCCAAGGGATTTCTGCCCATTCCCATTGGCCACAACCCTATAGATTAGGAGAAACTCCAAAATCCCGAGGCCATTCCCAATATTATAGGCTGCCCAGGATAAACAGGGGCGATCTGACACAAGCCGAGCAACTACCTCCCCTCAGATCCATAGACACGTATCCCCAGGAAAGAGATTGAACCGGACAGGCACCTAGGCCCCCTAATCATATCCATTGCTTTTGTTTCCAGGCATCTCTCCTCAGAGGCCTGGTTTCCAATACCAGCATATGGGAGATCCCTTAGGCACTCATCAAAACAATTCTCTTCTCTACATAGGAAACGTACTCTTTAGAGCTCCATCAAAACCTCTGGTTATGAACATCCCTCAAGGCCCCGGATCAAGCACCCCATTCCAAGGTCTCCATGGACACAAATGCACATTATGACCCATCCTCAACTCACCCATTTCAACACACCCCGCCTCGGTTACTCCCCTAGATCCAGCAGATCGAACTTGCCTTGGCGCTTTGAGACACCTGGAATGGGAGGCAAGCTGCCCAGGCATCCATCCTTAGAACCCTGCTCTGGATAGCTTCCTTATGGGATGTCCTGGAGCCATCCAGCAGGTCTCGACTGTCCCACGGAAGGAATCACTGCGGTTTGGAGCATCTCACAATTCCCATCGTGGGAAAACCTCCATGGCCTCGTGACACCCTCCCCTTCATGAAGGGGCCGTCATGGACAGAAACTCCAACCTGAGCCAACGTCTGCTCCTAGCTCTGTCTTCAGGTACACGGGATCTCGAATCATCTCTGCCGAGGGTTCCTGCCGTCCCCTCACCCCGAAATCTAAGTCTGGCTTGTGTTCTCAGAATTTTTTTCCTCTCACTCGTGGCCCACAAGCCTTCCAGTTTGGGAATTCTGGAGCCACTATGTGGCACTGTGTCTTCCTTCCAGAAGAAAAACGTTGCCCTCTGGGGCTACCCAGTAACCACAAATGAGTACCAACCTGCACGAAACTCGACTGCACCCCCCAATGATACAGTCTAGCCTGGGCACTAATTCCCTGTCTGCCACAACCTGAGCCTGCACCTCCCAACCCACACTCAACAGCTGGCCGAACACTGAGCACATCAGTCACACCATGGACTTAGGTCTTCATCTCTTCCCAACCTCAGTTTTCAGGCTTCAGAACCTAGACCTTAAATCCAATCACAGTCCAGGAGTGAAAGTGTGTTGCAGAAATTAGAACTCCTTCTTCCCCATGGCCAGAAAACTTGTGCTTGCCATATTGTGCAACGTTCAGTGTAGGAGAAACCAGCATGGTACTTGGGCCACGCCCTGACTTGAGGGGCTCCTTGGGCACAAAAACACATTGTGAAACTCAATGTGAGCCCTATGCTCAAGGAAGGCCTCTCAGTGTCTGGACCAAGAGACCACATATGGGGCTTGCCATGTTCTTAGGTCCCAATGTTAACCAGTGTTCTGGTTGTCCAGTCGCCCCTCCCCAGGACTCTGCTGTGGAATCCCTCTTTTGGTGGTCCACCTGAGGTAAAAAAAAAAAAAAAAAAAAAAAAAAAAAAAAGAAAGGCCTCCTCCCTTCCCACAGAATGACCCCAAACTCTTGGGATTGGGTCAAATCCCCAGAAAGGGAGCCTCATCAATGGCCCATGAGGACACCCGGACATTCCATGGCAATCGGTGACACATATCCAGAAAAAAATAAGCATGAGCAAGCACCTCACTTTCGCCCTTTGTTCATATCCCGAAGAGTTCTCCTCACGGTCTATATATCGGGCCGGCCATACCTACAGACCCAAACCTAAGTGGAGTTTGTGTTTTCAGACTTTTGTCCAAATAGCCCTGGACCACACACACGCTCCACACTTGGGTCCCTGGAGCGACACCTCAGGACTGTGCTTCCCTTTCAAGAGAATTCTTCCCATTCCATTGGCCACAACCTTGCAAATTAGGAAAAACCTCCAAAGTTACCGAGGCCATCCCAATAGTGTAGGCCGCCCAGGACAAACAGGTGTGATCTCAAACCAGCTGAGCAACTACCTCCACTCAGACAAAAGATGTCCCCCAGAGAAGAATATTGAACCGGACAGGCCCCTAGGCCATAATCAGATCCATTGCTTTGGTTTCCAGGCATCTCTCCTCAGAGGCCTCATTTCCAATACCAGCAAATGGTGGTTTCCTGAGGCACCAATAAGAACAAATCTCGTCTCCCCATGGAAAACATGCTCATTGGAGCTTTGTTATAACCTCTGGTTAGGAGAATCCTTCAGGGCCCTGGTGCCACTGCCCCATACCAAGGTCTCAAAGGACTCAAACCAACATTAAGACCATCCTAAGGAAAGTCCATTTCAACTCATTTAGGACCATCCTCAGGAAAGTCCATTCCAACTCAGCCCCCTCTGATGCTACCCCAAGCCAGCAGATCAAACGTTTCTTGTTGCTAGGAGACAATTGGAATTGAGGCTGTCTGCCCAGGCATCCATACTTAGAACCCTGTTCTGGAAAAATACCTTATGAGACGTCCTGCAGCCATCCATCAAATCTTAATTGTCCCACAGAAGGAATCCTTGCGGTTTGGAGCATCTCACAACTCTAATAGAGGGAAAACCCCCATGGCCTCATAATGCCCCCCCCCCCCCTTCATGAAGGGGCCAACATGGACAGAAACTCCTACCTGAGCCAAAGTCTGATCCTCGACCTGACTTCAGACTCATGAGATCTCAATTCAGCTCTGCAGTTGTGCCTGCCATGTCCATTCCCCGAAACCTAAGCCTAGCTTGTGTTCTCAGACTTCTGTCCTCACTCTCCTGGCCCACAAGCCCTCCAGTTTGGGAATTCCGAAGCCACAATGCAGCACTCTGCCTGCCCTCCAGAAGAAAAACTTTGCCCTATGCTGCTAATAAGAAACCCCAAATGATTATCTAATGCATGCCACTCGACTGTAAAGCAATTATACAGCCTACGTTGAATACTAAAGCCCTGTCTGGCACAGCCTGAGACAAGACATCCCAAACGACACCTAGACAGCTGGTTCCAACCTGGACACAAGGGACCCGCTATGGCTGTAGTTCGTCATCTCTTCCCAACCTCGGTTTTCAGGCTTCAGAACCTAGACCTTATCTCCAATCACTGCCCAGGGGTGAACGTGATGCAGAAATTAGAATTCCTCCTTCCCCATGGCCAGAAACAATGTGGTTGGCATGTTGTACAACGTTCAATGTGGGAAAACCTGCATTGTCGGAAAGGCCCCGCCAGTGCTTGAGGGCCGCCTAGGGCACAGACATGCATTGTGACCTGTAGCGTGAGTCCCGTATTAAAGTAACGCCTCTCAGTGGCTGGACCAAGATCCTGCCTATGGGGCTTGTCATATCCATAGGCCCCCAGGCTTAACCAGAGAGCGAGTATTCCAGTTGTCAGTACCCACTGCTATGCTCCAGAATCCCTCTACTGGGGGGACACATGAAGCAGAAAACAGGACTCTTCCCTTCCCACAGAATGACCCCAAACTCTTGGGGGCTGGACAAACTACCAGAGAGGGAGACTTCTACGACCCATGAGGCAACTCCTACATTAAACGGCCATTGTGGACAAAATATCCAGAGACAAAAGACTGAGCGACTGCCTCCCTCTCACCCTTCTTTCATATCCAGAGGAGCTCCCCTCACGGACTGTAGATCAGGCCTGCCATAACCTCGGCCCCAAACCTGAGCTGAGTTTGGGTTTTTGGATGTCTGTCTGCACAGCCGTGGCCCACACCTCCTCCAGGCTGGGGTCTCTGGAGCCACACCACAGAACTGTGCCTGCTCTCTCCTAAGAAACTGCCCGTTCCATTGGCCACAACTCTACAAAATAGTAGAAACCTCAAGGTCCCCAAGGACATCCCACTACCGCAAGCCGCACTGGACAAACAGGGGCATTATGACACCAGCTGAGCAACTACTAACTCCATGCAGACACAAAGACTGATATCCGCAGAGACAGAAGATTGAACCAGACAGGCCCCTAGGCCCTATTATGAACTCTTGCTTTGGTGTCCAGGTATCACTCCTCAGAGGCCTGGGTTCGAAGACCAGCATATGGGGCTATCCGGAGGCACCAGAGAGAACACCTCTCATCTCCACATGGAAAGCTTCCTTGTTGGAGTTGTGTCAAACCCTTCGGGTTGGAGAATCCTGCAGAGTCCCTTAGCTACTGCCACATTCCAAGGTCTCCATGGCCACCAACCCACATTATGACTCATCCTCAGGAAAGTCCATTTAAACTCAGCCTTCTGGGTAGCTCACCCAAGAGCCCGCAGATTGAGCGTGCCTTGTCTCAACCAGGCAATGGGAAGGTGAGTTGGCGTTTCACGGCATCCATGCTTAGGCCCCTGCTCTCGAGTTTTTCTGTATGGGGTATCCTGGAACCATCCAATAGTACTCGACTGTCCTGAAGAAGGAAACTTTGAAGTTTGGAGCAGCTCACAACTCCCAGCGTAGGGAAACCTCCCTGGCCTCATGACGCCCCCACCCCCCTTCAGGAAGGGGCCGTCATGGACACAAACTCCAGCTTGAGGCAACATCTGATACTCGCCCCCTGACCTCAGATGCAGGAGATCTCGATTCAGCCTCTCTACAGTGGGCCCCACACCTCGTGCTACCTTGTGTTTTCAGACTTCCTTCCTCACACACCTGGCAAACATGTCCTCAAGACTTGGAATTCTGGAACCAAAATGCAGCCCTATGCTGGCCCTCCAGAAGAAAAACGTTGCTCTATGGGGATCTCCATGAACCCCAAATTAGGATCAACCTGCTCGGTTCTCGACCTCACCCCAATTGGATTGTTCGGGTTGTCCATTCATCCCTCCCCAGAGCTCTGCTTTGGAATCCCTCTTTTTGTGGGACACCTGAGGTAACAAAACTAAAAGGACTCCTCCCATCCTTCAGATTGACCCCAAATAATTGGGATTGGACCAAATTCACAGAGAGGAAGTCTCGTCCATGGCCCATGAGGCCTCCATGAGATTCCACAGCCATCGTTGACAACAAATCCAGAGACAAAAGTCTGAGCAAGCGCCTCACACTCGCTCTTTTGTCGTATCCCAAAGAGTTCTCCTCACGGTCTGTAGATCGGGCCTGCCATACCTACTTCCCAAACCTAAGCCGAGTTTGTGTTTTCAGACTTCTGTCCCCACATTCCTGGCCCACATACCCTTCAGGCTGGGGCCCCTGGAGCCACACATCAGGACTGTGCCTGTCCATACCACGGGAATTCTGCCCATTCCATTATCCACAATCGTACAAATTAGGAAAAACCTCCAGAGTCCCCAAGGACATCCCAATAATGTAGGCCGCCCAGGACAAACAAGGGTCATCTGAAACCAGCTGAGCATCTACCACTACTCAGCGTAGATGGATGTCCCCAGAGAAGAAGATTGAATCAGACAGGCCCCTAGGCCTGAATCAGATTCATTGTGTTCAGTTACAGGTATCTCTCCTCAGAGGCCTGGTTTCCAATATTAGCATATGGGGATTTCATGAGGCAGTCATCAGAACAAATCTCTTCTCCACATGGTAAAATTATCCTTTGAAGATGTCTCAAAACCTCCAGTTAGGAGAATCCTTCAGGGCCTGTGTGCCACTGCCCCATTACAAAAAAAAACACATTAGGACCCATCCACAGGAGAGTCCATTTCAATTGAGCGTATTTGGTTGCTCCGCGAGATCCAGCAGATCTAACTTGTCTTGTTGCTAGGAGACAATGTGAATGTGAGGTGGCCTACACCGCCATCCATCCTTAAAACCCTGCTCGGAATTGTTGGCCTGGAGCCAACCAACAATCTCAATTGTCCTGCAAAAGAATCTTTGCACCTGGAAGCCTCTCAGAACTCCCATGTGAGAGAACACCCATGGCCACATGATCCCCCCCCCCCTTCATCAAGGGGCCATCAGGGACATAAGGTACAACCTGAGCGATCGTCTGATCCTCACCCTGACTGCAGATGCACGAGATCTCGGTTCAGGTCTGTAGATTGTGCCTGCCATGTCCTCACCCAGAAACCTAAGCCTTGCTTATGTCCTCAGACTTCTGTCCACAGACTACTGGCTCACAAGCCCTCCTTTTTGGCAATCCAATACTACAATGCAGCACTCTACCTGCCCTGCAAAAGAAATACATTGCCCTCTGGGGCTACCTAGAAACGCCAAATGAAGATCAACCTGCACGACACTTGTCTATACCCAAAAATATATAGGATGACCTGGGCAATAATGCCCTTTCTGACACAGCCTGAGCCTGGACCTCCTGGGCCCACCCAGACAGCTGGCTACAAACTGAGAACTTCAGACCCCCCATGGCCTTATGTCGTTATGCCCTTCCCAACCTCAGTTTTTCAGGCTTCAGAACCTAGACCTTATCTCCAATCACTGCCCAGGTTTTGAAAATGAAGCAGAAATCAGAACTCCTTCCCGATGGCAGGAAAACTTGTGGTTGGCTTGTTGTCCAACGTTCAGTGTAGTAGAAACCAGTGTGTCCCTTGAGGCCCCGCCATTGCTCGCGGTCCAGATAGGTAGCAAACACACATTGTGACCCTCAGCCTTAGCCCAGTCCTCAGGTAAGGCCTCTCAGTTGCTGGATGAAGAGACAGCATATTGGGCTTGCCATGCCCCTAGGCCCCAATTTTTAACCATAGTTCGTGTTGTCCCATCACTCTTCCCCAAGTCTCTGCTTTGGAATTCCTCTTTTGGTGGGACACCTGATGTAACAACCCTGAAAGGAGTCCTCCATCCAACAGATTGACGAAAAACAATTGGGATTGGGCCAAATGAACAGAGAGCATGATTCGTCCATGGCCCATGAGGCCTCCTCAACATTCCACGGCCATCGCTGATACAAACTCCAGAGACAAAAGCCTGAGCAAGCGCCTCAGACTCCTACTATCTTCATATCCTGAAGATGTCTTCTCATGGTTTGTAGATCGGGCCTGCCATACCTACGTCCCCAAACATAAGCTGACTTTGTGTTTTCAGACTTCTTTCCTCAAAGTCCTGTGCAACACACCATCAAGTCTGGGGACCCTGGAGCCACACATAACGACTGTGCCTTCCCAATCCATGGGAATTCTGCCCATTCCATTGTCCAAAATCTTACAAATTAGGTGAACCCTCCAAAGTCTCTGAGGCCATCCCAATAGTATAGGTTGCCCGGGACAAAAAAGGTCAGTATGTCACCAGCTGAGCATCTTCCTCCACTCATACCCTAGATGGATGTCCCCAGAGAAGAAGATTGAACCAGACAGGACCCTAGGCCAAAATCGGATCCATTGCTTTGGTTTACAGGCATGTCTCCTCAAAACCCTGGATTCCAATACCAGCATTGGGGTTTTCCTGAGGCAACCATCAGAACAAACCTCGTCTCCACCAGGAAACTTGTGCATGGGAGCTATGTCAAAAGCTTAGGAGAATACTTCAGGGTCCCGGTGCCACCGACCCATTCCAAGGCCCTCATGGACACAAACACACATTAGACCCATCCTCAGGAAAGTCCATTTCAACTCAGCCACCCCGGTTGCTCCCGCAGAGCCATCAGATATAAACTGTCTTGTTGCTAGGAGACAATTGGAATGCGAGGCGGGCTTCCCAGGCATCCATCCTCGAACGTTGGTCTGGACTCATCCATATGGGATGTCCTGGAGCTGTCCAACAGGACTCAATTGTCCCGGAGAAGGAATCCTAGGAGGGGGCATCCCACCACTCCAAACGTGGGAAAACCTCCACGGCCTCGAGATTCGGCTCCCTTCATAAAGGGGCCGTCATGAACAGAAAATCCAAACTGAGCCAACGTCTGATCCTCGCTCTGACTTCAGATGCATGAGATATTGCTTCAGATATTCAGGGGGTACATGCCGTGCCCTCGCCCTGAATCCCAAGTCTAGCTTGGGTTCTCAGACTTCCGTCCTCACATTCCTGGCACCGAAGCCCACGCGTTTGGCAATTCCGGACCATCATTGCAGCACTCTGCCTGCCCTCTAGAAACAAAATATTGCCCAATGAGCTGCCCGGGCACATTAAATGAGAATAAACCTACACGGCACTCTAATGTACCCAAATTATATAGTCTAACCTGGGCAGTAATGCACTGTCTGACGCACCCTGAGCCGGAACCTCCTGAACAACACCCAGACAGCTGACCGCACCCTGAGCCCATAAGACCCTCCGTGGCCTTAGGACATCATCTCTTCCCTACCTTAGTTTTCAGGCTTCAGAACCTAGACCTTATCTCCAATCACTGCCCAGGGGTGAGTGTGATGCAGAAATCAGAACTCTTCCTTACCCATGGCAATAAACCTTATGGTTGGCATGTTGTCCAACGTTCAGTGTAGGGGAAACCAGCATTCACCCTGAGGCCCCGCCCATTCTTGAGTGCGACGAGGGCATAAACACGCATTGTGACCCTTAGCGTGAGCCCTGACCTCTAGTACGTCCTCTCAGTGGCTAGACAATTAGATGCCATAATGACTTGACATGTTCTTCGGCCCCAAATTTAAACCAGATTTCTGGTTGTCCAATTGCCCCTCGCCAGGGATCTACTCTGGAATCCCTCATTTGGTGGGGTTTGAAAAAGAAAACAAAACAACAACAACAACTAAACAAAAATACGGACTTCTTCCATCCCACAGAATGACCCCAAACTCTTTGGACGGGGCCAAACCTGAGAAATAGTCTGATCCTCACCCTGACGTCAGGTGCACGAGATCTCGATTCAGGTCTGTAGATTGTGCCTGCCATGTCCTCACGCAGAAACCTAAGCCTAGCTTGTGTCCTCAGACTTCCGTCCTCAGACTAATGGCTCAAAAGCCCTCAGTTTGGCAATCCAGAATTACAATGCAGCACTCTGCTTGCCCTCCAGAAGAAAAACATTGCCCTCTGGGGCTACCCAGAAACCCCAAATGAAGATCAACCTGCACGCCACATGGCTGTACCCAAAATATGTAGGCTGATCTGGGCAATAATGCCCTTTCTGACAGAGCCTGAGCCTGGACCTCCTGGGCCCACCCAGACAGCTTGCCGCTCACTGAGCACATAGGACCAGCCATTGCCTTAGGTCGTTCTCTCTTCCCAATTCGGTTTTCAGGATTCAGATCCTATACCTTATCTCCAATCACTACCCAGGTTTGAAAATGATGCAGAAATCAGAACTCCTTCCCAATGGCAAGAACCTTGTGGTTGGCTTGTTGTCCAACGTTCAGTGTAGTGGAAACCTGTTTGTCCGATGAGGCGGCGCCATTGCTCGCGGGCCACATAGGTGGCAAACTCACATTGTGACCCACAGCCTTAGCCCAGTCCTCAGGTAAGGCCTCTCAGTGGCTGGATGAAGAGACAGCATATTGGGCTTGCCATACCCATAGGCCCCAATTTTTAACCATAGTTCGTGTTGTCCCTTCATTCTTCCCCAGGGCTCTGCTTTGGAATTCCTCTTTTGGTGGGACACATGATGTAACAACCCTGAAAGGAGTCCTCCATCCAACAGATTGACGAAAAACAATTGGGATTGGGCTAAAACCACAGAGAGGAAGATTCGTCCATAGCCCATGAGGCCTCTTCGACAATCCACGGCCATCGCTGAAACAAAATCCAAAGACAAAAGTCTGAGCAAGCGCCTCAGACTCGCACTTTCTTCATATCCTGAAGATGTCTTCTCATGGTTTGTAGATCGGGCCTGCGATTCCTATGTCCCCAAACATAAGCTGAGTTTGTGTTTTCAAACTTCTATCCTCAAAATCCTGGGCCACACACCATCCAGGCTGGGGACCCTGGAGCCACACATTAGGACTGTGCCTACCCAATCCATGGGAATTCTGCCCATTCCATTGTCCAAAATCGTACAAATTAGGAGAACCCTCCAAAGTCCCTGAGGCCATCCCAATAGTATAGGTCGCCCGGGACAAAAAAGGGCAGTCTGACACCAGCTGAGCATCTACCTCCACTCATACCCTAGATGGATGTCCCCAGAGAAGAAGATTGAACCAGACAGGACCATAGGCCAAAATCGGATCCATTTCTTTGGTTTACAGGCATGTGTCCTCAAAACCCTGGATTCCAATACCAGAATTGGGGTTTTCCTGAGGCACCCATCAGAACCAAACTAGTCTCCACAAGGAAACTTGTGCATGGGAGCTATGTCAAAAGCTGAGGAGAATACTTCAGGGTCCCGGTGCCACCGCCCCATTCCAAGGCCCTCATGGACACAAACACACCTTAGACCCATCCTCAGGAAAGTCCATTGCAACTCAGCCACCCCGGTTGCTCCCGCAGAGCCATCAGGTCTAAACTGTCTTGTCGCTAGGAGACAATTGGAATGCGAGGCGGGCTTCCCAGGCATCCATCCTCGAACGTTGGTCTGGACTTATCCATATGGGATGTACTGGAGCTGTCCAACAGGTCTCAATTGTCCCGCAGAAGGAATCCTTGGAGGGGGCATCCCACCACTCCCAACGTGGGAAAACCTCCACGCTCTCGAGAATCCGCTCCCTTCATGAAGGGGCCATCATGAACAGAAAATCCAAGCTGAGTCAATGTCTGGTACTCGCTCTGACTTCAGAAGCAAGAGATATTGCTTTAGATCTTCAGGGGGTACATGCCGTGCCCTCGCCCTGAATCCCAAGTCTAGCTTGTGTTCTCAGACTTCCATCCTGACACTCCTGGCCCCGAAGCCTTCAAGTTTGGCATTCCGGACCATCATTGCAGCACTCTGCCTGCCCTCTAGGAAAAATATATTGCCTAAAGAGCTGTCCGGGCACATTAAATGAGAATAAACCTACACGGCACTCGAATGTACCCAAATTATATAGTCTAACCTGGGCACTAATGCACTGTCTGACAACCTGAGCCCGGACGTCGTGACCAACACCCAGACAGCTGACCGCACACTGAGCACATCAGACCCGCCATGGCCTTAGGTCATCATCTCTGCCCTACCTCAGTTTTCAGGATTCAGAACGTAGACCTTATCTCCAATCACGGCCCAGGGGTGACTATGATGCAGAAATCAGAACTCCTGCTTACGCAAGGCAAGAAACCTTGTGGTTGCCATGTTGTCCTACGTTCAGTGTAGGAGAAACCAGCATTCACCCTGAGGTCACGCCCATTCTTGAGTGCGACGAGGGCATAAACACGCATTGTGACCCTCAGCGTGATTCCTGACCTCCAGTAAATCCTCTCAGTGGCTGGACAATTAGATGTCATAATGGGCTTGACATGTCCCTAGGCCCCAATTTTTAACCAGATTTCTGGTTGTCCAGTCACAATCCCCAGGGCTCTACTCTGGAATCCCTCATTTGGTGGGACACCTGAGGTTGAAAAACCAAAACAAAACAAATCAACAACAACAAAAAAAACAGACTTCTTCCATCCCACAGAGTGACCCCAAACTCCTTGGACGGGGCCAAACCCCCAGAGAGTAAGACTCGTCCATTTCCCATGAAGTCACCTGGAAATTTCACGACCATGAGTGACACAATATCTAGAGACAAAAACGTGAGCAAGAGCCTCACACTCGCCCTTTTTTCATATCCCAAAGTGTTCTCCTCATGGTCTGTAGATCAGTCCTGCCATACCTATGACCTGAAACATAAGTCGAGTTTGTGTTTTCAGACAACTGTCCAAACAGCTCTGGCCTACACAACCTACAGGCTCAGGCCCCTGAGACCAAACGTGAAGACTGTGCTTGCACTCTCCAAGGGAATTGTATGGGCCCATTCCAATGGCCACAACCCTACTAAGAGGATAAACCTCCAAAATTCCTGAGGCCATCCCAATAGTGGTGGCTTCCCAGGACAAACGGGCAATCTGAGCCCATCTGAGCACCTACCTGTACTCAGACCCATAGACTGTTATCCCCAGAGGTAATAAGGAACGAGCAGGCCCCTAGGCATCTATCGGAAACATAGCTTTGGTTTCGAGACATCTCTCCTCAGAGGCCTGGATTTCAATAACAGCATATGGCTGTGTCTTGACTGACCATCAGAACAAATCTCATCTACACATGGGAATCTTGCACGATGGAGCTGAGCAATAATGACCTTTCTGACACAGCCGGAGCCTGGACCTCCTGGCCCCACCCATACAGCTGGCCGCTCACTGAGCACATCGGACCAGCCATTGCCTTAGGTCGTTATCCCTTCCCAACCTCAGTTTTCAGGCTTCATAAACTAGACCTTATCTCCAATCACTGCCCAGGTTTGAAAATGATGCAGAAATCAGAACTCGTTCCTGATGGCAGGAAAACTTGTGGTTGGCTTGTAGTCCAACGTTCAGTGTAGTGGAAACCAGTGTGTCCAATGAGGCCCCGCCATTGCTTGCAGTCCAGATAGGTAGCAAACACACATTGTGACCCTCAGCCTTACCCAGTCCTCAGGTAAGGCCTCTCAGTGGCTGGATGAAGAGACAGCATATTGGGCTTGCCATGCCCCTAGGCCCCAATTTTAAACAATAGTTCGTGTTGTCCCATCACTCTTGCCCAGGGCTCTGCTTTTGAAATCCTCTTTTGGTGGGACACCTGAGGTAACGACCCTGAAAGGAGTACTCCATCAACAGATTGACGAAAAACAATTGGGATTGGGCCAAATCCACAGAGAGCAAGATTCGTCCATGGCCCATGAGGCCTCCTCGACAATCCACAGCCATCGGGGAAATAAAATCCAGAGACAAAAGCCTGAGCAAGCACCTCAGACTCGCACTATCTTCATATCCTGAAGATGTCTTCTCATAGTTTGTAGATCGAGCCTGCCATACCTACGTCCCCAAACATAAGCTGAGTTTGTGTTTTCAGACATCTGTCCTCAAAGTCCTGGGCCACACACCATCCAGGCAGGGGACCCTGTAGCCACACATTAGGACTGTGCCTACCCAATCCATGGGAAATCTGTCCATTCCATTGTCCAAAATCGTACAAATTAGGAGAACACTCCAAAGTCCCTGAGGACGTACCAATAGTATATGTCGCCCGGGACAAAAAAGGTCAGTCTGTCACCAGCTGAGCATCTTCGTCCACTCATACCCTAGATGGATGTCCCCAGAGAAGAAGATTGAACCAGACCGGACCTTGGCCAAAATCGGATCCATTGCTTTGGTTTACAGGCATGTCTCCTCAAAACCCTGGATTCCAATACCAGCATTGGGGTTTTCCTGAGGCAACCATCAGAACAAACCTCGTCTCCACCAGGAAACTTGTGCATGGGAGCTATGTCAAAAGCTGAGGAGAATACTTCAGGGTCCCGGTGCCACCGCCCCATTCCAAGGCCCTCATGGACACAAACACACATTAGACCCATCCTCAGGAAAGTCCATTTCAACTCAGCCACCCCGGTTGCTCCCGCAGAGCCATCAGATCAAAACTGTCTTGTCGCTAGGAGACAATTGGAATGCGAGGCGGGCTTCCAAGGCATCCATCCTCGAACGTTGGTCTGGACTCATCCATATGGGTTCCTGGAGCTGTCCAACAGGTCTCAATTGTCCCGCAGAAGGAATCCTTGGAGGGGGCATCCCACCACTCAACGTGGGAAAACCTCCACGGCCTCGAGATTCGACTCCCTTCATGAAGGGGCCGTCATGAACAGAAAATCCAAGCTGGGCCAACGTCTGATCCTCGCTCTGACTTCAGATGCATGAGATATTGCTTCAGATCTTCAGGAGGTACATGCCGTGCTCTCGCCCTGAATCCCAAGTCTAACTTGTGTTCTCAGACTTCCGTCCTCCCACTCCTGGCCCCGAAGCCCACAAGCTTGGCAATTCCGGACATCATTACAGCACTCTGCCTGCCCTCTAGAAACAAAATATTGCCCAATGAGCTGCCCGGGCACATTAAATGAGAATAAACCTACACGGCACTCTAATGTACCCAAATTATATAGTCTAACCTGGGCAGTAATGCACTGTCTGACGCACCCTGAGACGGAACCTCCTGAACAACACCCAGACAGCTGACCGCACCCTGAGCCCATAAGACCCTCCGTGGCCTTAGGTCATCATCTCTTCCCTACCTCAGTTTTCAGTCTTCAGAACCTAGACCTTATCTCCAATCACTGCCCAGGGGTGACTTTGATGCAGAAATCAGAACTCTTCCTTACCCATGGCAAGAAACCTTATGGTTGGCATGTTGTCCAAAGTTCAGTGTAGGGGAAACCAGCATTCACCCTGAGGCCCCGCCCATTCTTGAGTGCGACGAGGGCATAAACACGCATTGTGACCCTCAGCGTGAGTCCTGTCCTCTAGTACGTCACCTCAGTGGCTAGAACAATAGATGCCATAATGGCTTGATATGTCCCTAAGCCCCAAATTTAAACCAGATTTCTGGTTGTCCAATCGCCCCTCCCCAGTTCTCTACTCTGTAATCCCTCATTTGGTGGGGTTTGAAAAACAAAACAAAAGAACAACAACAAAAAAAAAAAACGGACTTCTACCATCCCACAGAATGACCCCAAACTCTTTGGACGGGGCCAAACCCCCAGAGAGTAGGACTCGTCCATTTCCCATGAAGTCACCCGGATATTTCATGACCATGAATGGCACGATATCCAGAGATAAAAACTTGAGCAAGAGCCTCACACTCGCCCATTTTTCATATCCCGAAGAGTTCTCCTCATGGTCTGTCGATCAGTCCTGCCATACCTATGACCCGAAACATAATCCGAGTTTGTGTATTAGGACAACTGTCCAAACAGCCCAGGCCTACACACCCTACAGGCTCAGGCCCCTGGACCCAACCTGACGACTGTACTTGCCCTCTCCAAGGGAATTCTGTGTGCCCATTCCAATGGCAACAACTCTACTAATAGAATAAACTTCCAAAGTCCCTGAGGCCATCCCAATAGTGGTGGCTTCCCAGGACAAACAGGAGCAATCTTAGCCCATCTGAGAAGCTACCTGCACTCAGACTTGTAGACTGATATCCCCAGAGGAAAAAGGAATGAACAGGCCCCTAGGCCCTAATCGGATCCATTGCTTTGGTTTCCAGGCATCTTCCTCAGAGGCCTGGATTTTAGTACCAGCATATGGCTGTTTCTTGACTCACCCATCAGAACAAATCTCATCTACACATGGGAAACTTGCTACGTGGGAGGTGTGTCAAAGCCTCTTTTTCGGAGAACCCTTCAGGGCCCCAGTGCCACCGCTTCATTCCAAGGTCTCCATAGACACAAAATCATATTAGGCACATGCACGGGAGAAACCAATTCAACTCAGCATATTCGGTTGCTCCGCGAGATCCAGCATATCTAACTTGTCTTGTTGCCAGGAGACAATTGGAATGCGAGGTGGCCTACCCCACCATCCATCCTTAGAACCCTGCTCAGAATCATTGGCCTGGAGCCAACCAACAGGTCTCAATTGTCCTGCAGAAGAATCTTTGCAGTTTGGAGCTTCTCACAACTCCCATCGTGGGAAAACCCCCATGGCCTCGTGATCCACCCCCCCCTTCAAGTAGGGGCCATCAGGGACAGAATGTCCAACCTGAGCGATAGTCTGATCATCGCCCTGAATTCAGATGCACGAGATCTCGATTCAGGTCTGTAGATTGTGCCTGCCATATCCTCACCCAGAAACCTAGGCCTAGCTTGGGTTCTCAGACTTCCGTACTCAGACTACTGGCCCACAAGCCCTCCAGTTTGGCAATCCAGAACTACAATGCAGCACTCTGCCTGCCCTCCAGAAGTAAAACATTGTCCTCTGGGGCTACCCAGAAACCCCAAATGAGGATCAACCTGCACGCCATTCGGCTGTACCCCAAATATATAGGCTGACCTGGGCACTAATGCCCTTTCTGACACAGCCTGAGCCTGGACCTCCTGACCCACCCCGAGAGCTGGCCACACACTGAGCACATCTGACCCGCCATGGCCTTAGGTCGACATCTCTTCTCAACCTCGGTTTTCATGCTTCAGAACCTAGACCTTATCTCCAATCAAGGCCCGGGTATGAAAATGATGCAGACATCAGAACTCTTTCACCATGGCAAGAAACCTTGTGGTTGGCATGTGGTCCAACGTTCATTATACGAGAAAGCAGCATGGACTATGAGGCCCCACCTATCCCTGAGGGCTACAATTTGCACAAACACACATTGTGACCCTCAGCGTGAGCCCTAACTCATATAAAGCCTCTTAGTGACTGGAACAACAGCCCACATATGGGGCTTGCCAAGCCCCTAGTCCCCCAATCTCAACCAGAGTTAGAGATGTCTAGTCACCCCTACTCAGGGCACTGCTCTGGAATCCCTCTTTGGTGGGACACCTGAGGTAAAAAAAAAAATACAGAAAGGACTCTTCCCATCCAGAAAATGATCCCAACCACTTGGGATCAGGCCAAATCACCAGAGAAAGACTTGTCCATGGCCCTTGAGGACACCCCGACCTTCCACAGCCACCGTAGGCACAAAATCCAGAGCCAAAACCTGAGCAAACGCCACATACTCGGCCTTTGTTCATAGCCCGGAAATTTCTCACGGTCTGTAGATCGAGCCTTCATATATACATCCCCAAACCTAGGCTGAGTTTGTGTTTTCAGACTTCTGTCCCCACAGTCCTGGCCCACACACCATCCAAGCTGGGGCCCCTGGAGACACACATGAGGACTGTGGCTTCCTTCTCCAGGGGAATTCTGCCATTTCCATTGGCCACAACCCTATAGATTAGGAGAAACCTCCAAACACCCCTAGGCCATCCCAATAGTGTTGGCTGCCCAGGACAAGCAGGGATGATCTTTCACTAGTTAGGAAACTACCTCTACTCAGACCCAGAGACAGATATCCCCATAGAATAAGATTGAACTGGACAGACACTTAGGCCCTAATCAGATCCATTGCTTTTGTTTCCAGGCATCTCTCCTCAGAGGCCTGGTTACCAATACCAGCATATGGGGGATTACTGAGGCACTCATAGAAAAATCTCATCTCCACATAGGAAATGTACTCTTTGGAGCTCTATAAAAACCTCTGTTTAGGAGAATCTTTCAGGGCCCTGGATCAAGCGCCCCATTCCAAGGTCTGCATGGACTTAAACCCACATTATGATCTATCCTCGGTAGAGTCCATGTCAACTCATCCCCCTTGGTTTCTCCCCCAGGGCCTATCAAACCTGCCTTGTTGCTAGGAGACAACTAGAATGGGAAGCGGGCTGCCCACGCATCCATCCTTAGAACCCTACTCTGGAGTCGTTCCATATGGGACATCCTAGAGCCATCCAACAGGTCTCAAGTGTCCCACAGAAGGGATCTTTGCAGTCTGGTGCATCTCACAACTCCCATTGTGGGAAAATCTTCATGGCCTCTTGAGACGCTCCACTTTATAAAGGGGCCATCATGGACAGAAACTCCAACCTGAGCAAACGTCTGATATTCGCCCTGGCTTCAGGTGCATGAGATCTTGATTCAGCTCTGCAGAGTGAGCCTTCTGTGCCCTCACCCCAAAAACTAAGCCTAGCTTGTGTTCTCAGACTACCGTCCTCACACCCCTGGCCCAAAAGCCCTACAGTTTGGCAATACTGGGGCCACAATGCAGCACTCTGCCTGCCCTCCAGAAGAAAAACGTTGCCTTAGGGAGCTACCTAGAAACCCGAATGAGGATCACCTGAACGCCACTCGACTGCACCCCAAATATACAGTCTACCCTGTCTAATGCCCTGTCTGACACAGCATGAGCCCACACCTCCAGACCTACGCTCAACAGCTAGCCACACACTGAGCTCATTGTACCCATCAGGTCCTTAGGTCTTCATCTCTTCCCAACCTCGGTTTTCGGGTTTCAGAACCTAGACCTAAACTCCAATCACTGTCCAGGGGTGTACGTGATGCAGAAATCACAACTCTTCCTTCGCCATGGCCGGAAACCTTGTGGTTGGCATATTCTCCAACGTTCAGTGTAGGAGAATCCAGCGTGGCCCATGAGGCCCTTCCCATGCTTGAGGGCCTTGTTGGGCACAAATAGGCATTGTGACCCTCAGCATGAGCCCTGTCCTCAAGGAAGACCTCTCAGTGTCTGAATCAAGAGCCCACATATTGGACTTGCCATGCCCCTAGGCCCCCAAACTTAAACAGAGGTGGGTTTATCCAGTTGTCCCTACCAAGGACTCTACTCGGGAATCCCTCTTTTATTGGCACACATGAGGTACATAAAATAAAATAAAAAAACAGAAAGGACACCTCCCATCCCACAGAATGTACACAAACTCTTGGGATTGGGTCAAATCCTCAGAGAAGGAAAGCCGTCCACAACCCATGAGGCCACGCCAGCATTCGACCCACATTGTTACACAAATCCAGAGACAAAACCTGAGCAAGCACCTCAAACTCACCCTTTTTCATATCCTGAATTGTTATCACGGTCTGTAGATTGGGCGTGCCATTCCTATGTCCCCAATCCTAAGCGGAGTTTGTGTTTTCAAACTTCTGTCCCCACAGGCCTGGCCCACACACCCTCAAGGCTGGGCCCCTAGAGCCAAACTCAGAACTGTGCCTGCCCTCTCCAGGGGATTTCTGCCCATTCCATTGGCCACAACCCTATAGATTAGGAGAAACTCCAAAATCCCGAGGACATACCGAATATTATAAGCTGCCCAGGACAAACAGGGGCGATCTGACACAAGCCGAGCAACTACCTCCCCTCAGATCCATAGACACGTATCCCCAGGAAAGAGATTGAACCAGACAGGCACCTAGGCCCTAATCATATCCATTGCTTTTGTTTCCAGGCATCTCTCCTCAGAGGCCTGGTTTCCAATACCAGCATATGGGAGATTCCTTAGGCACTCATCAAAACAATTCTCTTCTCTACATAGGAAACGTACTCTTTAGAGCTCCATCAAAACCTCCGGTTATGAACATCGCTCAAGGCCCCAGATCAAGCACCCCATTCCAAGGTCTGCATGGACACAAATGCACATTATGACCCATCCTCAACTCACCCATTTCAAAACACCCGCCTCAGTTACTCCCCTAGATCCAGCAAATCGAAATTGCCTTGGCGATATGAGACACCTGGAATGGGAGGCAGGCTGCCCAGGCATCCTTCCTTAAGACCCTGCTCTGGATAACTTCCTTATGGGATGTCCTGGAGCCATCCAGCAGGTCTCGACTGTCCCACGGAAGGAATCATTGCGGTTTGGAGCATCTCACAATTCCCATCGTGGGAAAACCTCCATGGCCTCGTGACACCCTCCCCTTCATGAAGGGGCCGTCATGGACAGAAACTCCAACCTGAGCCAACGTCTGCTCCTAGCTCTGTCTTCAGGTACACGGGATCTCGAATCATCTCTGCAGAGGGTTCCTGCCGTCCCCTCACCCCGAAATCTAAGTCTGGCTTGTGTTCTCAGAATTTTTTCCTCACACTCCTGGCCCACAAGCCTTCCAGTTTGGGAATTCTAGAGCCACTATGTGGCACTGTGTCTTCCTTCCAGAAGAAAAACGTTGCCCTCTGGGGCTACCCAGTAACCACAAATGAGTACCAACCTGCACGAAACTCGACTGCACCCCAATGATACAGTCTAGCCTGGGCACTAATTCCCTGTCTGCCACAGCCTGAGCCTGCACCTCCCAACCCACACTCAACAGCTGGCCAAACACTGAGCACATCAGTCACACCATGGCCTTAGGTCTTCATGTCTTCCCAACCTCAGATTTCAGGCTTCAGAACCTAGACCTTAAATCCAATCACAGTCCAGGAGTGAAAGTGTTGCAGAAATTAGAACTCCTTCTTCCCCATGGCCAGAAAACTTGTGCTTGCCATATTGTGCAACGTTCAGTGTAGGAGAAACCAGCATGGTACTTAGGCCACGCCCTGACTTGAGGGGCTCCTTGGGCACAAAAACACATTGTGAATCTCAATGTGAGCCCTATGCTCAAGGAAGGCCTCTCAGTGTCTGGACCAAGAGCCCACATATGGGGCTTGCCATGTTCTTAAGTCCCAATGTTAAACGAGTTCTGGTTGTCCAGTCGCCCCTCCCCAGGACTCTGCTGTGGAATCCCTCTTTTGGTGGTCCACCTGAGGTAAAAAAAAAAAAAAAAACAGAAAAGCCTCCTCCCTTCCCACAGAATGACCCCAAACTCTTGGGATTGGGTCAAATCCCAATAAATGGGGCCTCATCGATGGCCCATGAGGACACCCGGACATTCCATGGCAATCGGTGACACATATCCAGAAAAAAATAAGCATGAGCAAGCACCTCACTTTCGCCCTTTGTTCATATCCCGAAGAGTTCTCCTCACGGTCTATATATCGGGCCGGCCATACCTACAGACCCAAACCTAAGTGGAGTTTGTGTTTTCAGACTTTTGTCCAAATAGCCCTGGACCACACACGCTCCACACTTGGGTCCCTGGAGCCACACATCAGGACAGTGCTTCCCTTTCAAGAGAATTCTTCCCATTCCATTGGCCACAACCTTGCAAATTAGGAAAAACCTCCAAAGTTACCGAGGCCATCCCAATAGTGTAGGCCGCCAAGGACAAACAGGTGTGATCTCAAACCAGCTGAGCAACTACCTCCACTCAGACAAAAGATGTCCCCAGAGAAGAATATTGAACCGGACAGGCCCCTAGGCCCTAATCAGATCCATTGCTTTGGTTTCCAGGCATCTCTCCTCAGAGGCCTCATTTCCAATACCAGCAAATGGTGGTTTCCTGAGGCACCAATAAGAACAAATCTCGTCTCCCCATGGAAAACTTGCTCATTGGAGCTTTGTTATCACCTGTGGTTAGGAGAATCCTTCAGGGCCCTGGTGCCACTGCCCCATACCAAGGTCTCAATGGACTCAAACCAACATTAAGACCATCCTCAGGAAAGTCCATTTCAACTCATTTAAGACCATCCTCAGGAAAGTCCATTCCAACTCAGCCCCCTCTGATGCTACCCCAAGCCAGCAGATCAAACGTTTCTTGTTGCTAGGAGACAATTGGAATTGAGGCTGTCTGCCCAGGCATCCATACTTAGAACCCTGTCCTGGAAAAATACCTTATGAGACGTCCTGGAGCCATCCATCAAATCTTAATTGTCCCACAGAAGGAATCCTTGCGGTTTGGAGCATCTCACAACTCTAATAGAGGGAAAACCCCCATGGCCTTATAATGCCCCCCCCTTCATGAAGGGGCCAACATGGACAGAAACTCCAACCTGAGCCAAAGTCTGATCCTCGACCTGACTTCAGACTCATGAGATCTCAATTCAGCTCTGCAGAGTGTGCCTGCCATATCCATTCCCCGAAATCTAAGCCTAGCTTCTGTTCTCAGACTTCCGTCCTCACTCTCCTGGCCCACAAGCCCTCCAGTTTGGGAATTCCGAAGACACAATGCAGCACTCTGCCTGCCCTCCAGAAGAAAAACTTTGCCCTATGCTGCTAATAAGAAACCCCAAATGATTATCAAATGCATGCCACTCGACTGTAAAGCAATTATACAGCCTACCCTGAATACGAATGCCCTGTCTGGCACAGCCTGAGACAAGACATCCCAAACGACACCTAGACAGCTGGCTCCAACCTGGACACAAGGGACCCGCTATGGCTGTAGTTCGTCATCTCTTCCCAACCTCGGTTTTCAGGCTTCAGAACCTAGACCTTATCTCCAATCACTGCCCAGTGGTGAACGTGATGCAGAAATTAGAATTCCTCCTTCCCCATGGCCAGAAACCTTGTGGTTGGCATGTTGTCCAACGTTCAATGTGGGAAAACCTGCATTGTCGGAAAGGCCCCGCCAGTGCTTGAGGGCTGCCTAGGGCACAGACATGCATTGTGACCTGTAGCGTGAGTCCCGTATTAAAGTAACGCCTCTCAGTGGCTGGACCAAGATCCTGCATATGGGGCTTGTCATATCCATAGGCCACCAGGCTTAACCAGAGAGCGAGTATTCCAGTTGTCAGTACCCACTGCTATGCTCCAGAATCCCTCTACTGGGGGGACACATGAAGCAGAAAACAGGACTCTTCCCTTCCCACAGAATGACCCCAAACTCTTTGGGGCTGGACAACCTACCAGAGAGGGAGACTTCTACGACCCATGAGGCAACTCCTACATTAAACGGCCATTGTGGACAAAATATCCAGAGACAAAACACTGAGCGACTGCCTCCCTCTCACCCTTCCTTCATATCCAGAGGAGCTCCCCTCACGGACTGTAGATCAGGCCTGCCATAACCTCGGCCCCAAACCTGAGCTGAGTTTGGGTTTTTGGATGTCTGTCTGCACAGCCGTGGCCCACACCGCCTCCAGGCTGGGGTCTCTGGAGCCACACCACAGAACTGTGCCTGCTCTCTCCTAAGAAACTGCCCGTTCCATTGGCCACAACTCTACAAAATAGTAGAAACCTCAAGGTCCCCAAGGACATCCCACTACCGCAAGCCGCACTGGACAAACAGGGGCATTATGACACCAGCTGAGCAACTACTACCTCCATGCAGACACACAGACTGATATCCGCAGAGACAGAAGATTGAACCAGACAGGCCCCTAGGCCCTATTATGAACTCTGGCTTTGGTGTCCAGGTATCACTCCTCAGAGGCCTGGGTTCGAAGACGAGCATATGCGGATATCCGGAGGCACCAGACAGAACACCTCTCATCTCCGCATGGAAAGCTTCCTTGTTGGAGTTGTGTCAAACCCTTTGGGTTGGAGAATCCTGCAGAGTCCCTTAGCTACTGCCACATTCCAAGGTCTCCATGGCCACCAACCCACATTATGACTCATCCTCAGGAAAGTCCATTTAAACTCAGCCTTCTGGGTAGCTCACCCAAGAGCCCGCAGATTGAGCGTGCCTTGTCTCGACCAGGCAATGGGAAGGTGAGTTGGCGTTTCTCGGCATCCATGCTTAGGCCCCTGCTCTCGAGTCTTTCTGTATGGGGCATCCTGGAACCATCCAATAGTACTCGACTGTCCTGAAGAAGGAAACTTTGAAGTTTGGAGCAGCTCACAACTCCCAGCGTAGGGAAACTTCCCTGACCTCAGGACACCCCCACCCCCTTCAGGAAGGGGCGTCATGGACACAAACTCCAGCTTGAGGCAAAATCTGATACTCGCCCTGACCTCAGATGAAGGAGATCTCGATTCAGCCTCTGCACAGTGGGCCCAAACCTCGTGCTACCTTGTGTTTTCAGATTTCCTTCCTCACACTCCTGGCAAACATGTCCCCAAGACTTGGAATTCTGCAACCAAAATGCAGCCCTATGCTGGCACTCCAGAAGAAAAACGTTGCTCTATGGGGATCTCCATGAACCCCAAATGAGGATCAACCTGCTCGGTTCTCGACCTCACGCCAATTGGATTGTTCGGGTTGTCCATTCATCCCTCCACAGAGCTCTGCTTTGGAATCCCTCTTTTGGTGGGACACCTGAGGTAACAAAACTAAAAGGACTCCTCCCATCCTTCAGATTGACCCAAAACAATTGGGATTGGACCAAAGTCACAGAGTGGAAGTCTCGTCCATGGCCCATGAGGCCTCCCCGAGATTCCACAGCCATCGTTGACAAAATCCAGAGACAAAAGTCTGAGCAATCGCCTCACACTCGCTCTTTTGTCGTATCCCGAAGAGTTCTCCTCACGGTCTGTAGATCGGGCCTGCCATACCTACTTCCCAAACCTAAGCCGAGTTTGTGTTTTCAGACTTCTGTCCCCACATTCCTGGCCCACAGACCCTTCAGGCTGGGGCCCCTGGAGCCACACATCAGGACTGTGCCTGTCCATACCACGGGAATTCTGCCCATTCCATTGTCCACAATCGTACAAATTAGGAAAAACCTCCAGAGTCCCCAAGGACATCCCAATAATGTAGGCCGCCCAGGACAAACAAGGGTCATCTGAAACCAGCTGAGCATCTACCTGTACTCAGCGTAGATGGATGTCCCCAGAGAAGAAGATTGAATCAGTCAGTCCCCTAGGCCTGAATCAGATTCATTGCTTTCGGTTACAGGAATCTCTCCTCAGAGGCCTGGTTTCCAATATTAGCATATGGGGATTTCATGAGGCAGTCATCAGAACAAATCTCTTCTCCACATGGGAAAATTATCCTTTGAAGATGTCTCAAAACCTCCAGTTAGGAGAATCCTTCAGGGCCTGTGTGCCACTGCCCCATTACAAGGTCTCCATAGACACAAAAACACATTAGGACCCATCCACAGGAGAGTCCATTTCAATTGAGTGTATTCGGTTGCTCCGCGAGATCCAGCAGATCTAACTTGTCTTGTTGCTAGGAGAAAATTGGAATGTGAGGTGGCCGACCCCGCCTCCATCCTTAAAACCCTGCTCGGAATCGTTGGCCTGGCTCCAACCAACAGGTCTCAATTGTCCTGCAGAAGAAACTTTGCAGTTGGGAGCTTCTCAGAACTCCCATCGTCATAGAACCCCCATGGCCACATGAGATCTCGGTTCAGGTCTATAGATTGTCCCTGCCATGTCCTCACCCAGAAACCTAAGCTTTGCTTGTGTCCTCAGACTTCTGTCCACAGACTACTGGCTCACAAGCCCTCCAGTTTGGCAATCCAGAACTACAATGCAGCACTCTACCTGCCCTGCAGAAGAAATACATTGCCCTCTGGGGCTACCTAGAAACCCCAAATGAAGATCAACCTGCACGACACTTGGCTATACCCAAAATATATAGGATGACAGGGACACTAATGCCCTTTCTGACACAGCCTGAGCCTGGAACTCCTGGGACCACCCAGACAGCTGGCTACAAACTGAGAACTTCAGACCCCCCATGGCCTTAGGTCGTTATCCCTTCCCAACCTCAGTTTTCAGGCTTCAGAACCTAGACCTTATCTCCAATCACTGCCCAGGTTTGAAAATGATGCAGAAATCAGAACTCATTCCCGATGGCAGGAAAACTTGTGGTTGGCTTGTTGTCCAACGTTCAGTGTAGTGGAAACCAGTGTGTCCCTTGAGGCCCAGCCATTGCTCGCGGTCCAGATAGGTAGCAAACACACATTGTGACCCTCAGCCTTAGCCCAGTCCTCAGGTAAGGCCTTCAGTGGCTGGATGGAGAGACAGCATATTGGGCTTGCCATGCCCCCAGGTCCCAATTTTTAACCATAGTTCGGGTTGTCCCTTCACTCTTCCCCAGGGCTCAGCTTTGGAATTCCTCTTTTGGTGGGACACCTGATGTAACAACCCTGAAAGGAGTCCTCCATCCAACAGATTGACGAAAAACAATTGGGATCGGGCCAAATCAACAGTGAGAAAGATTCGTCCATGGCGCATGAGGCCTCCATGAGATTCCACAGCCATCGTTGACAACAAATCCAGAGACAAAATTCTGAGCAAGCGCCTCACACTCGCTCTTTTGTCGTATCCCAAAGAGTTCTCCTCACGGTCTGTAGATCGGGCCTGCCATACCTACTTCCCAAACCTAAGCCGAGTTTGTGTTTTCCGACTTCTGTCCCCACATTCCTGGCCCACAGACCATTCAGGCTGGGGCCCCTGGAGCCACACATCAGGACTGTGCCTGTCCATACCATGGGAATTCTGCCCATTCCATTGTCCACAATCGTACAAATTAGGAAAAACCTCCAGAGTCCCCAAGGACACCCCAATAATGTAGGCCGCCCAGGACAAACAAGGTTCATCTGAAACCAGCTGAGCATCTACCTCTACTCAGCATAGATGGATGTCCCCAGAGAAGAAGATTGAATCAGACAGGCCCTTGGCCTGAATCAGATTCATTGCTTTCGGTTACAGGTATCTCTCCTCAGAGGCCTGGTTTCCAATATTAGCATATGGGGATTTCATGAGGCAGCAATCAGAACAAATTTCTTCTACAATGGGAAAATTATCCTTTGAAGATGTCTCAAAACCTCCAGTTATGAGAATCATTCAAGGCCTGTGTGCCACTGCCCCATTACAAGGTCTCCATAGACACAGAAACACAATAGGACCCATCCACAGGAGAGTCCATTTCAACTGAGTGTATTTGGTTGCTCCACGAGATCCAGCAGATCTAACTTGTCTTGTTGCTAGGAGACAATAGGAATGTGAGGTGGCCTACCCCACCATCCATCCTTAAAACCCTGCTCGGAATCGATCGCCTGGAGCCAACCAACAGTTCTCAATTGTCCTGCAGAAGAATCTTTGCAGTTGGGAGCTTCTCAGAACTCCCATCGTCTGAGAACCCCCATGGCCACATGAACCCCCCCCTTCATAAAGGGGCCATCAGGGACAGAATGTCCAACCTGAGCGATCGTCTGATCCTCGCCCTGACTTCAGATGCACGAGATCTCGGTTCAGGTCTGTAGATTGTGCCTTCCATGTCCTCACCCAGAAACCTAAGCCTAGCTTGTGTCCTCAGACTTCTGTCCACAGACTACTGGCTCACAAGCCCTCCAGTTTGGCAAACCAGAACTACAATGCAGCACTCTACCTGCCCTGCAGAAGAAATAAATTGCCCTCTGTGGCTACCTAGAAACCCCAAATGAAGATCAACCTGCACGACACTTGGCTATTCCCAAAATATATAGGATGACCTGGGCAATAAAGCCCTTTCTGAAACAGCCTGAGCCTGGACCTCCTAGGCCCACCCAGACAGCTGGCTACAAACTGTGAACTTCAGACCCCCCATGGCCTTAGGTCGTTATCCATTCCCAACCTCAGTTTTCAGGCTTCAGAACCTAGACCTTATCTCCAATCACTGCCCAGGTTTGAAAATGATGCAGAAATCAGAACTCTTTCCCGATGGCAGGAAAACTTGTGGTTGGCAGGTAGTCCAACATTCAGTGTAGTGGAAACCAGTGTGTCCCTTGAGGCCCCGCCATTGCTCGTGGTCCAGATAGGTAGCAAACACACATTGTGACCCTCAGCCTTAGCGCAGTCCTCAGGTAAGGCCTCTCAGTGGCTGGATGAAGAGACAGCATATTGGGCTTGCCATGCCCCTAGGCCCCAATATTTAGCCATAGTTCGTGTTGTCCCTTCGATCTTCCCCAGGGCTCTGCTTTGGAATTACTCTTTTGGTGGGATACCTGATGTAACAACCCTCAAAGGAGACCTCCATCCAACAGATTGACGAAAAGCAATTGGGATCGGGCCAAATCCACAGTGAGAAAGATTCGTCCATGGCCCATGAGGCCTCGTCGACATTCCACGGCCATCGCTGATACAAAATCCAGAGTCAAAAGTCTAAGCAAATGCCTCAGACTCGCACTATCTTCATATCCTGATGATGTCTTCTCATGGTTTGTAGATCGGGCCTGCCATACCTACGTCCCCAAACATAAGCTGAGTTTGTGTTTTCAGACTTCTGTCCTCAAAGTCCTGGGCCACATACCCTCCAGGCTGGGGACCCTGGAGCCACACATTAGGACTGTGCCTACCCAATCCATGGGAATTCTGCCCATTCCATTGTCCAAAATCATACAAATTAGGAGAACCCTCCAAAGTCCCTGAGGCCATCCCAATAGTATAGGTCGCCCGGGACAAAAAAGGGCAGTCTGACACCAGCTGAGCATCTATCTCCACTCATACCCTAGAAGGATGTCCCCAGAGAAGAAGATTGAACCAGACAGGACCCTAGGCCAAAATCGGATCCATTGCTTTGGTTTACAGGCATGTCTCCTCAAAACCCTGGATTCCAATACCAGCATTGGGGTTTTCCTGAGGCACCCATCAGAACAAACCTCGTCTCCACAAGGAAACTTGTGCATGGGAGCTATGTCAAAAGCTTAGGAGAATACTTCAGGGTCCCGGTGCCACCGCCTAATTCCAAGGCCCTCATGGACACAAACACACATTAGACCCATCCTCAGGAAAGTCCATTTCAACTCAGCCACCCCGGTTGCTCCCGCAGAGCCATCAGATCTAAACTCTCTTGTTGCTAGGAGACATTTGGAATGCGAGGGGGCCTTCCCAGGCATCCATCCTCGATCGTTGGTCTGGAATCATCCATATGGGATGTCCTGGAGCTGTCCAACAGGTCTCAATTGTCCCGCAGAAGGAATCCTAGGAGGGGGCATCCCACCACTCCCAACGTGGGAAAACCACCACGGCCTCGAGATTCGGCTCGCTTTATGAAGGGGCCGTCATGAACAGAAAATCCAAGCTGAGCCAACGTCTGATCCTCGCTCTGACTTCAGATGCATGAGATATTGCTTCAGTTTTTCAGGGGGTACATTCCGTGCCCTCGACATGAAACCCAAGTCTAGCTGTCCCTAGGACCCAATTTTAACCAGATTTCTGTTTGTCCAATCGCCCCTACCCAGGGCTCTACTCTGGAATCCCTCATTTGGTGGGACCCCTCAGTTTGAAAAACAAAACAAAACAAAACAACAACAACAGAAAAACAGATTTATTCCATCCCACAGAATGACCCCAAACTCTTTGGACTGGGCCAACCCCCGAGGGAGTAAGACTCGTCCATTTCCCATGAAGTCACCCGGAAATTTCACGACCATGAGTGACACGATATCCAGAGACAAAACCTTGAGCAGAGCTTCACACTCGCCCTTTTTTCATATCAGGAAGGGTTCTCCTCATGGTCTGTAGATCAGTCCTGCCATACCTATGACCCGAAACATAAGCCGAGTTTCTGTTTTCAGACAACTGTCCAAACAGCCCTGGCCTACACAGCCTATAGGCTTAGGCCCCTGGAGCCAAGCTGAGGACTGTACTTGCCCTCTCCAAGGGAATTCTGTGTGCCCATTCCAATGGCCAAAACGCTACTAATAAGATAAACCTCCAAAGTCCCTGAGGCCATCCCAATAGTGGTGGCTTCCCAGGACAAACAGGAGCAATCTGAGCCCATCTGAGAACCTACCTGCACTCAAACTTGTAGACGGATATCCCCAGTGGTAAAAAAGGAACGAACAGGCCCCTAGGCCCTAATCGGATCCATTGCTTTGGTTTCAAGGCATCTCTCCTCAGAGGCCTGGATTTCAGTACCAGCATATGACTGTTTCTTGACTGACCCATCAGAACAAATCTCATCTACACATGGGAAACTTGCACGTGGGAGCGATATCAAAGCCTCTGTTTAGTAGACCCTTCATGGCCCCAGTGCCACCGCGTCATTCCAAGGTATCCATAGACACAAAAACACATTAGGACCCATCCACAGGAGAGTCCATTTCAACTCAGCGTATTCGGTTGCTCCACGAGATCCAGCAGATCTAACTTGTCTTGTTGCTAGGAGACAATTGGAATGCGAGGTGGCCTACCCCGCCATCCATCCTTAGAACCCTGCTCGGAATCGTTGTCCTGGAGCCAACCAACAGGTCTCAATTGTCCTGCAGAAGAATCTTTGCAGTTGAGAGCTTCTCACAACTCCCATCGTGGGAAAACCCACATGGCCTCGTGATCCACCCCCCCCCCTTCAGGAAGGTGCCATCAGGGACAGAATGTCCAACCTGAGCGATCGTCTGATCCTCGCCCTAGCTACAGAGGCACGAGATCTCGATTCAGGTCTGTAGATTGTGCCTCCCATATCCTCACCCAGAAACCTAGGCATAGCTTGGCTTCTCAGACTTCCGTCCTCAGACTACTGGCCCACAAGCCCTCCAGTTTGGCAATCCAGAACTACAATGCAGCACTCTGCCTGCCCTCCAGAAAAAAACATTACCCTACGGGGCTACCGAGAAACCCCAAATGAGGATCAACCTGAACGCAATTCGGCTGTACCCAAAATATATAGGCTTACCTGGGTAATAATGCCCTTTCTGACACAGCCTGATCCTGGACCTGCTGGCCCCACCCAGACAGCTGGCCGCACACTGAGCACATCGGACCCGCCATGGCCTTAGGTCGTCTTCTCTTCTCAAACTCGGTTTTCAGGCTTAAGAACCTAGACCTTAATTCCAATCACGGCCCGGGTTTGAAAATGTTGCAGAAATGAGAACTCTTTCCCCGTGGCAAGAAACCTTGTGGTTGGCATGTTGTCCAAGGATCAGTGTAGTAGAAACCAGTGTGGCCCATATGGCCCCTCCCATGCTTGCGGGCCACATTGGTCACAAACACAAATTGTTACCCTCAGCCTGATCCCAGTCCCCAGGTAAGGCCTCTTAGTGGCTGGATGGAGAGACAGCATATTGGGCTTGCCATGCCCCTAGGCCCCAATTTTTAACCATAGTTCGGGTTGTCCCTTCAGTCTTCCACAGGGCTCTGCTTTGGAATTCCTCTTTGGTGGGACACTTTACGAAACAAACCTGAAAGGAGTCCTCCCATCCCACAGATTGACGAAAAACAATTGGGATCGGGCCAAGTCCACAGAGAGCACGATTCGTCCATGGCCCAGAGGCCTCCGCAACATTCCACGGCCATCGCTGATATAAAATCCAGAGACAAAAGCCTGAGCACTCGCCTCAGACTCCCTCATTCTTCATATCCTGAAGAGTTCTTCATATAAGAACCTACACGGCACTCGAATGCACCCAAAATATATAGTCTAACCTGGGAACTAATGCACTGTCTGACAACCTGAGCCCGGACCTCGTGACCAGCACCCAGACAGCTGACCGCACACTGAGCCCATCAGACCCGCCATGGCCTTAGGTCATCATCTCTTCCCTACCTCAGTTTTCAGGGTTCAGAACCTAGATCTTATCTACAATCACTTCCCATGGGTCACTGTGATGTAGAAATCAGAAATCTTTTTTACCCATGGCAAGAAACCTTGTGGTTGTCATGTTGTCCAACGTTCAGTGTAGGAAAAACCAGCTTTCACCCTGAGGCCCCGCCCATCCTTTAGCGCGAGGAGGGCATAAACACGCATTGTGACCCTCAGCGTGAGTCCTGTCCTCTAGTACGTCCTCTCAGTGGCTGGACCATTAGATGTCATAATGGGCTTGATATGTCCCTAGGCCTCAAAATTTAACCAGATTTCTGGTTGTCCAGTCGCCCCTCCCCAGGGCTCTACTCTGGAATCCTTCATTTGGTGGTACACCCGAAGTTGAAAAACAGCAACAAAAAAAAACAAATCAACAACAACAGAACAACGGACTTCTTCCATCCCACAGATTGACACCAAACTCTTTGGACAGTGCCAAACCCCCAGAGAGTAAGACTCGTCCATTTCCCATGACGTCACCCGAAAATTTCACGACCATGAGTGACACGATATCCAGAGACAAAAACTTGAGCAAGAACCTCACACTCGCCCTTTTTTCATATCCCGAAGAGTTCTCCTCATGGTCTGTAGATCAGTCCTGCCCTTCCTATGACCCGAAACATAAGCCGAGTTTGTGTTTTCAGACAACTGTCCAAACAGACCTGGCCTATACACCCTACAGGCTCAGGCCACTGGTGCCAAACCTGACGACTGTGATTACCCTCTCCAAGGGAATTGTATGTGCCCATTCCAAAGCCACAACCCTACTAAGAAGATAAACCTCCAAAGTCCCTGAGGCCATCCCAATATTTGTGTCTTCCCAGGACAAACGGGGCAATCTGGGCCCATCTGAGCACCTACCGGCACTCAGACCCATAGACTGTTATCCCCAGAAGTAAAAAGGAACGAACAGGCCCTTAGGCACATATCGCATTCATTGCTTTGGTTTCCAGGCATCTCTCCTCAGAGTCTGTATTTCAATAACAGCATATGGCTGTTTCTTGACTCACCCATCAGAACAAATCTCATCTACACATGGGAATCTTGCATGATGTAGCTATGTGAAAGCCTCTCTTTAGGAGAACACTTCAGAGCCCCAGTGCCTCCGCTTCATTCCAAGGTCTCCATAGACACAAAATCATATTAGGTCACATCCACGGGAGAGTCCATTTCAACTCAGCCTCCTCGGTTGCTCCCCCAGATCCAGCAGATCTAACCTGTCTTGTTGCTTGGAGACGATTGGAATGCGAGGTGGGCTACGCAGCCATCCATCCTTAGAACCCTGCTCGGAATCGTTGTCCTGGAGCCAACCAACAGTTCTCAATTGTCCTGCAGAAGAATCTTTGCAGTTGGGAGCTTCTCACAACTACCATCGTGGGAAAACCCCCATGGCCTCGTGATCCACCCCCCCTTCAAGAAGGGGCCATCAGGGACAGAATATCCAATCTGAGTGATCTTCTGATCCTCGCCATGACTTCAGATGCACGAGATCTCGATTCAGGTCTGTAGATTGTGACTGCCATATCATAACCCAGAAACCTAGGCCGAGCTTGGGTTCTCAGACTTCCGTCCTCAGACTGCTGGTTCATAAGCCCTCCAGTTTGGCAATCCAGAACTACAATGCAGCACTCTGCCTGCCCTAAAGAAGAAAAACATTGCCACATGGGGCTACCCAGAAACCCAAAAAGAGGAAAACGGGGCACGCCATTCGGCTGTACCCCAAATATATGGGCTGACCTGGGCACTAATGCCCTTTCTGACACAGCCTGAGCCTGGACCTCCTGTCCCCACCCAGACAGCTGGCCGCACACTGAACCCATCGGAACCGTCATGGCCTTAGGTCGTCATCTCTTCTCTACCTCGGTTTTCAGGCATCAGAACATAGACCTTATCTCCAATCACGGCCCGGGTTGAAAATGATGCAGAAATCAGAACTCTTTCCCCATGGCAAGAAACCTTGTGTTTGGCATGTTGTCCAAGGATCAGTGTAGTAGAAACCAGTGTGGCCCATATGGCCCCTCCCATGCTTGCGGGCCACATTGGTCACAAACACAAATTGTTACCCTCAGCCTGAGCCCAGTCCCCAGGTAAGGCTTCTCAGTGGCTGGATGGAGAGACAGCATATTGGGCTTGCCATGCCCCTAGGCCCTAATTTTTAACCGTAGTTTGGGTTGTCCCTTCATTATTCCCCAGGGCTCTGCTTTGGAATTCCTCTTTTGGTGGGACACCTGATGTAACAAACCTGAAAGGAGTCTTCCCATACCACAGATTGACGAAAAACAATTGGAATCGGGCCAAATCCACAGAGAGCAAGATTCGTCCATGGCCCATGAGGCCTCCCCAACATTCCAGGGCCATCGCTGTAACAAAATCCGGAGACAAAAGCCTGAGCTCGCGCCTCAGACTCGCTCATTCTCCATATCCTGAAGATTTCTTCAGATAAGAACCTACACGGCATTCGAATGCAACAAAAAATATAGTGTAAGCTGGGCCCCAATGCACTCTCTTACATCCTGAAGCCGGACCTCGTGACCAACACCCAGACAGCTGACCGCACACTGAGCACATAAGACCCGCCATGGCGTTAGGTCATCATCTATTCCCTACCTCAGTTTTCAGGCTTCAGAACCTAGACCTTATCTCCAATCACTGCCCAGGGGTGACTGTGATGCAGAAATCAGAACTCTTCCTTACCCATGGCAATAAACCTTGTGGTTGGCATGTTGTCCAACGTTCAGTGTAGGAGAAACCAGCATTCACCATGAGGCCCCCCCCATTGTTGAGTGCGACGAGGGCATAAACGCGCATTGTGACCCTCAACGTGAGTCCTGTCCTCTAGTACTTCCTCTCAGTGGCTGGAACATTAGATGTCATAATGGGCTTGACATGTCCCTAGGCCCCCATTTTAACCAGATTTCTGGTTGTCTAGTCGCCCCTCCCCAGGGCTCTACTCTGGAATCCCTCATTTGGTGGGATACCTGAGGTTGAAAAACAAAACAAAACAAATCAACAACAACAGAACAAAGGACTTCTTCCATCCCACAGAATGACCCCAAACTCTTTGAACGGGGCCAAACCCCCAGAGAGTAAGACTCGTCCATTTCCCATGAAGTCACCCGGAAATTTCATGACCATGAGTGACACGATATCCAGAGACAAAAACTTGAGCAAGAGCCTCACACTCGCCCTTTTTTCATATCCCGAAGAGTTCTCCTCATGGTCTGTAGATCAGTCCTGCTATACCTATGACCCGAAACATAAACCAAGTTTGTGTCTTCAGACAACTGTCCAAACAGCCCTGGCCTACACACCCTATAGGCTCAGGCCCCTCGAGCCAAACCTGACGACTGTGCTTGCCTTCTCCAAGGGAATTGTATGTGCCCATTCCAATGGCCACAACCATACTAAGAGGATAAACATCCAAAGTCCCTGAGGCCATCCCAATTTTGTGGCTTCCCAGGACAAACAGAGGCAATCTGGGCCCCTCTGAGCACCTACCTGCACTCAGACTCGTAGAATAATGTCTCCAGAGGTAAAAAGGAACGAGCATGCCCCTAGGCACCTCTCGGATCCATTCCTTTGTTTTCCAGGCATATCTCCTCAGAGGCTTGGATTTCAATAACAGCATATGGCTGTTTCTTGACTCACCCATCAGAACAAATCTCATCTACAAATGGGAAACTTGCACGATGGAGCTGTGTGAAAGCCTCTCTTTAGGAGAACCCTTCAGGGCCCCAGTGCCACCGCTTCATTCCACGTCTCCATAGACGCAAAATCATATTAGGACACATCCACGGGAGAGTCCATTTCAACTCAGCCTCCTCGGTTTCTCCCCCAGATCCAGCAGATCTAACCTGTCTTGTTGCTTGGAGACAATTGGAATGCGAGGTGGGCTACCCAGCCATCCATCCTTCGAACCCTGCTCGGAATGATATCCATGAGACAACCAACAGGTATCAATTATCGTGCAGAAGAATCTTTGCAGTTGGGAGCTTCTCACATCTCCCATCTTGGGAAAACCCCCATGGCCTCGTGATCCACCCCCCCTTCAAGAAGGGGCCATCAGGGACAGAATGTCTAAACTGAGCGATCGTCTTATCCTCGCCCTGAATTCAGATGCACGAGATCTTGATTCAGGACTGTAGATTGTGCCTGCCATATCCTCACACAGAAACCTAGGCCTAGCTTCGTTTCTCAGACTGACGTGATCAGTCTACTGGCCCACATCCCTCGAGTTTGGCAACCCAGAAGTACAATGCAGCACTCTGCCTGCCCTCCAGAAGAAAAACAATGCTCTCTGGGGCTACCCAGAAACCCAAATGAGGATCAACCTGCACGCCATTTGGCGGTACCCCAAATATATAGGCTGACCTTGGCACTAATGCCCTTTCTGACACAGCCTGAGCCAGGACCTCCTGGCCCCACCCAGACAGCTGGCCGCATACTGAGCACATCGGACCCGCCATGGCCTTAGGTCATCTTCTCTTCTCAATCTCGATTTTCAGGCTTCAGAACCTAGACCTTATCTCCAGTCACAGCCCGGGTAGGAAAATGATGCAGAAATCAAAACTCTTTCCCCATGGCAAGAAACCTTGTGCTTGGCATGTTGTCCAAGGTTCAGTGTACTTGAAACCAGTGTGGCCCATGAGGCCCCGTCCATGCTTGTGGGCCACATTGGTCACAAACACACACTGTGACCCTCAGCCTGAGCCCAGTCCTCAGGTAAGGCCTCTCAGTGGCTGGATGGAGAGACAGCATTTTGGGCTTGCCATGCCCCTAGGCCCCAATTTTTAACCGTAGTTCGGGTTGTCCCTTCCCTCTTCCCCAGGGCTCTGCTTTGGAATTCCTCTTTTGGTGGGACCCCTGAGGTAACAAACCTGAAAGGAGTCCTCCCATCCCACAGATTGACGAAAAACATTTGGGATCCGGCCAAATCCACAGAGAGCAAGATTCGTCCATGGCCCATGAGGCCTCCCCAACATTCCACGGCCATCACTGATACAAAATCCAGAGACAAAAGCCTGAGCACGCGCCTCAGACTCGCTCATTCTTCATATCCTGAAGAGTTCTTCAGATAAGAACCTACACGGCACTCGAATGCACCCAAAATATATAGTCTAACCTGGGCACTAATGCACTGTCTGACAACATGAGCCCGACCTCATGACCAACACCCAGACAGCTGACCGCACACTGAGTACATCAGACCCGCCATGGCCTTAGGTCATCATCACTTCCCTACCTCTGTTTTCAGGCTTCAGAACCTAGACCTTATCTCCAATCACTGCCCAGGGGTGACTGTGATGCAGAAATCAGAACACTTCCTTACCCATGGCAAGAAACCTTGTGGTTGGCATGTTGTCCAACGTTCAGTGTAGGAGAAACCAGCTTTCACCCTGAGACTCATCCCATTCTTGAGTGCGAAGAGCGCATAAACACGCATTGTGACCCTCAGCGTGAGTCCTGTCCTCTAGTACGTCCTCTCAGTGGCTGGACCATTAGATGTCATAATGGGCTTGACATGTCCCTAGGCCCCAATATTTAACCAGATTCCTGGTTGTCCAGTCGCCCCTCCCCAGGGCTCTACTCTGGAATCCCTCATTTGGTGGGACACCTGAGGTTGAAAAACAAAACAAAACGAACCAACAACAACAGAACAACGGACTTCTTCCATCCCACAGAATGACCCCAAACTCTTTGGACGGGGCCAAACCCCCAGAGAGTAAGACTCGTCCATTTCCCATGAAGTCACCCGGAAATTTCACGACCATGAGTGACACGATATCCAGAGACAAAAACTTGAGCAAGAGCCTCACACTCGCCCTTTTTTCATATCCCGAAGAGTTCTCCTCATGGTCTGTAGATCAGTCATGCTATACCTATGACCCGAAACATAAGCCGAGTTTGTGTTTTCAAACAACTGTCCAAACATCCCTGGCCTACACATCCTACAGGCTCAGGCCCCTGGAGCCAAACCTGACGACTGTGCTTGCCCTCTCCAAGGGAATTGTGTGGGCCCATTCCAATGGCCACAACCCTACTAATAGGATAAACCTCCAAAGTCCCTGAGGCCATCCCAATATTTGCGGCTTCCCAGGACAAACAGGGGCAATCTGGGCCATTCTGAGCACCTACCGGCACTCCGACCCGTAGAATGATGTCCCCAGAGGCAAAAAGGCACGAACATACACCAAGCACCTATAGGATCCATTGCTTTGCTTTCCAGGCATCTCTCCTCAGAGGCCTGGATTTCAATAACAGCATATGGCTGTTTCTTGACTCACCCATCAGAACAAATCTCATCTACACATGGGAAACTTACACGATGGAGCTGTGTGAAAGCCTCTCTTTAGGAGAACCCTTCAGGGCCCCAGTGCCACCGCTTCATTCCAAGGTCTCCATAGACACAAAATCATATGAGGACACAACCACGGGAGAGTCCATTTCAACTCAGCCTCCTCGGTTGCTCCCCCAGATCCAGCAGATCTAACCTGTCTTGTTGCTTGGATACAATTGGAATTCGAGGTGGGCTACGCAGCCATCCATCCTTAGAACCCTGCTCGGAATCGTTGTTCTGGAGCCAACCAACAGGTCTCAATTGTCCTGCAGAAGAATCTTTGCAGTTGGGAGCTTCTCACAAATCCCATCGTTGGAAAACCCCCATGGCCACGTGATCCACGCCCCTTTCAAGAAGGGTCCATCAGGGACAGAATGTCCAACCTGAGCGATCGTCTGATCCTCGCCCTGACTTCAGATGCTCGAGATATCGATTCAGGTCTCACCCAGAAACCTAGGCCTAGCTTGGGTTCTCAGACTTCCGTCCTCAGACTACTGGCCCACAAGCCCTCCAGTTTGGCAATCCAGAACTACAATGCAGCACTCTGCCTGTTCTCCACAAGAAAAATATTGCCCTCTGGGCCTACCCAGAATCCCCAAATGAGGATCTACCTGCACGCCATTCGGCTGTACCCCACATATATAGCTGACCTGGGCACTAATGCCCTTTCTGACACAGCCTGAACCTGGAACTCCTGGCCCCACCCAGACAGCTGGCGGCACACTGAGCACAACGGACCTGCCATGGCCTTATCGTCATCTCTTCTTAATCACGGTTTTCAGGCTTCTGAACATAGACCTTATCTCCAATCACGGCCCGGGTTAGAAAATGATGCAGAAATCAGAACGCTTTCCCCATGGCAAGAAACCTTGTGGTTGGTGGTTTTCCAAGGTTCAGTGTACTTGAAACCAGTGTGACCCATGAAGCCCCGCCCATGCTTGCGGGCCACATTGGTCACAAACCCACATTGTGACCCTCAGCCTGAGCCCAGTCCTCAGGTAAGGCCTCTCAGTGGCTGGATGGAGAGACAGCATATTGGGCTTGCCATGCCCCTAGGCCCCAATTTTTAATCATAGTTCGGGTTGTCCCTTCACTCTCCCCAGGGCTCTCCTTTGGAATTCCGCTTTTGGTGAGACCCCTGAGGTAACAAACCTGAAAAAGAGTCCTCCCATCCCACAGATTGATGAAAAACAATTGGGATCGGGCCAAAGACACAGAGAGCAAGATTCGTCCATGGCCCATGAGGCCTTCCCAACATTCCACGGCCATCGCTGATACAAAATCCAGAGACAAAAGCCTGAGCACGTGCCTCAGACTCGCTCATTCTTCATATCCTGAAGAGTTCTTCAGATAAGAACCTACACGGCAATCGAATGCACCCAAAATATATAGTCTAACCTGGGCACTAATGCACTGTCTGACAACATGAGCCCGGACCTCGTGACCAAAATCCTGACAGCTGACCGCACACTGAGCACATCAGAACTGCCATGGCTTTAGGTCATCATCTCTTCCCTACCTCTGTTTTCAGGCTTCAGAACCTAGACCTTATCTCCAATCACTGCCCAGGGGTGACTGTGATGCAGAAATCTGAACTCTTCCTTCCCCATGGAAAGAAACCTTGTGGTTGGCATGTTGTCCAACCTTCAGTGTAGGAGAAACCAGCTTTCACCCTGAGGCCCCTCCCATTCTTGAGTGTGACAAGGGCATAAACACGCATTGTGACCTTCAGCGTGAGTCCTGTCCTGTAGTATGTCCTCTCAGTGGCTGGACCATTAGATGTCATAATGGGCTTGACATGTCCCTAGGCCCCAATTTTTAACCATATTTCTGGATGTCCAGTCGCCCCTCCCCAGGGCTCTACTCTGGAATCCCTCATTTGGTGGGACACCTGAGGTTGAAAAACAAAACAAAACAAATCAACAACAACAGAACAACGGAATTCTTCCATCCAACAGAATGACCCCAAACTCTTTGGACTGGGCCAACCCCCCAGAGTGTAAGACTCGTCCAATACCATGAAGTCACCCGGAAATTTCACGACCATGAGTGACACGATATCCAGAGACAAAAACTTGGGAAAGAGCCTCACACTCGCCTTTTTTCATATCCCGAAGAGTTCTCCTCATGGTCTGTAGATCAGTCCTGCCATACCTATGACCCGAAACATAAGCCGAGTTTGTGTTTTTAGACAACTGTCCAAACATCCCTGGCCTACACACCCTACAGGCTCAGGACCCTGGAGCCAAACTTCACGATTGTGCTTCCCCTCTCCAAGGGAACTGTGTGTGCCCATTCCAAAGGCCACAACACTACTAATAGGATAAACCTCCAAAGTCCCTGAGGCCATCCCAATATTTGCGGCTTCCCAGGACAAACAGGGGCAATCTGGGCCCATCTGAGCACCTACCGGCACTCCGACCCATAGACTGATGTCTCCAGAGGTAAAAAGGCACGAACATGCCCCTAGGCACCTATCGGATCCATTGCTTTGGTTTCCAGGCATCTCTTCGCAGAGGTCTGGATTTCAATAACAGCATATGGCTGTTTCTTGAATCACCCATCAGAACAAATCTCATCTACACATGGGAAACTTGCACGATGGAGATGTGTGAAAGCCTCTTTTTAGGAGAACCCTTCAGGGCCCCAGTGCCACCGCTTCATTCCAAGGTCTCCATAGACACAAAATCATATTAGGACACATCCATGAGGGAGTCCATTTCAACTCAGCCACCTCGGTTGCTCCCCCAGATCCAGCAGATCTAACCTGTCTTGTTGCTTGGAGACAATTGGAATGCGTGGTGGGCTACCCAGCCATCCATCCTTAGAACCCTGCTCGGAAACGTTGTCCTGGAGCCATCCAACAGGTCTCAATTGTCCTGCAGAAGAATCTTTGCAGTTGGGAGCTTCTCACAACTCCCATCGTGGGAAAACCCCCATGGCCTCGTGATCCACCCCCCCTTCAAGAAGGGGCCATCAGGGACAGAATATCCAACCTGAGCGATCGTCTGATACTCGCCCAGACTTCAGATGCACGAGATCTCGATTCAGGTCTGTAGATTGTGCCTGCCATATCCTCACCCAGAACCCTAGGCCGAGCTTGGGTTCTCAGACTTCCGTCCTCAGACTACTGGCCCACAAGCCCTCCAGTTTGGCAATCCAGAACTACAATGCAGCACTCTGCCTGTTCTCCCGAAGAAAAACATTGCCCTCAGGGCCTACCCAGAATCCCCAAATGAGGATCAACCTGCACGCCATTCGTCTGTACCCCACATATATAGGCTAACCTGGGCACTAATGCCCTTTGTGACACAGCCTGAGCCTGGAACTCCAAGCCCCACCCAGACAGCTGGCCGCACACTGAGCACAGTGGACCCGCCATGGCCTTATCGTCATCTCTTCTCAATCACGGTTTTTAGGATTCTGAACTTAGACCTTATCTCCAATCACGGCCCGGGTTTGAAAATAATGCAGAAATCAGAACTCTTTCCCCATGGCAAGAAACCTTGTGGTTAGAATGTTGTCCAAGGTTCAGCGTACTTGAAACCAGTGTGGCCCATGAGGCCCCGCCCATGCTTGCGGGCCACATTGGTCACAAACACACATTGTGACCCTCAGCCTGAGCCCAGTCCTCAGGTAAGGCCTCTCAGTGGCTGGATGGAGAGACAGCATATTGGGCTTGCCATGCCCCTAGGTCCCAATTTTTAACCATAGTTCTGGTTGTCCCTACACTCTTCCCCAGGGCTCTGCTTTGGAAATCCTCTTTTGATGGGACCCCTGAGGTAACAAACCTGAAAAAGAGTCCTCCCATCCCACAGATTGACGAAAAACAATTGGGATCGGGCCAAATCCACAGAGAGCAAGATACGTACATGTCCCATGAGGCCTCCCCAACATTCCACGGCCATCGCTGATACAAAATCCAAAGACAAAAGCCTGAGCACGCGCCTCAGACTCGCTCATTCTTCATATCCTGAAGAGTTCTTCAGATAAGAACCTACACGGCACTCGAATGCACCCAAAATATATAGTCTAACCTGGGCACTAATGCACTGTCTGACAACATGAGCCCGGACCTCATGACCAACACCCAGACAGCTGACCGCACACTGAGTACATCAGACCCGCCATGGCCTTAGGTCATCATCTCTTCCCTACCTCTGTTTTCAGGCTTCAGAACCTAGACCTTATCTCCAATCACTGCCCAGGGGTGACTGTGATGCAGAAATCAGAACACTTCCTTACCCATGGCAAGAAACCTTGTGGTTGGCATGTTGTCCAACGTTCAGTATAGGAGAAACCAGCTTTCACCCTGAGGCCCCTCCATTCTTGAGTGCGAAGAGCGCATAAACACGCATTGTGACCCTCAGCGTGAGTCCTGTCCTCTAGTACGTCCTCTCAGTGGCTGGACCATTAGATGTCATAATGGGCTTGACATGTCCCTAGGCCCCAATATTTAACCAGATTTCTGGTTGTCCAGTCGCCCCACCCCAGGGCTCTACTCTGGAATCCCTCATTTGGTGGGACACCTGTGGTTGAAAAACAAAACAAAACAAATCAACAACAACAGAACAACGGACTTCTTCCATCCCACAGAATGACCCCAAACTCTTTGGACGGGGCCAAACCCCCAGAGAGTAAGACTCGACCATTTCCCATGAAGTCACCCGGAAATTTCACGACCATGAGTGACACGATATCCAGAGACAAAAACTTGAGCAAGAGCCTCACACTCGCCCTTTTTTCATATCCCGAAGAGCTCTCCTCATGGTCTGTAGATCAGTCCTGCCATACCTATGAGCCGAAACATAAGCCGAGTTTGTGTTTTTAGACAACTGTCCAAACAGCCCTGGCCTACACACCCTACAGGCTCAGGACCTTGGAACCAAACCTGACGACTGTGCTTGACCTCTCCAAGGGAATTGTGTGTGCCCATTCCAATGGCCACAACCCTACTAATAGGATCACCCTCCAAAGTCCCTGAGGCCATCCCAATATTTGTGGCTTCCCAGGACAAACAGGGGCAATCTGGGCCCATCTGAGCACCTACAGGCACTCAGACCCGTAGACTGATGTCCAGAGATGTAAAAAGGCACGAACATGCCCCTAGGCACCTATCGGATCCATTGCTTTGGTTTCCAGGCATCTCTCCTAAGAGGCCTGGATTTCAATAACAGCATATTGCTGTTTCTTGACTCACCCATCAGAACAAATCTCATCTACACATAGGAAACTTACACGATGGAGCTGTGTGAAAGCCTCTTTTTAGGAGAACCCTTCAGGGCCCCAGTGCCACCCCTTCATTCCAAGGTCTCCATAGACACAAAATCATATTAGGACACATCCACGGGAGAGTCCATTTCAACTCAGCCAACTCGGTTGCTCCCCCAGATCCAGCAGATCTAACCTGTCTTGTTGCTTGGAGACAATTGGAATGCGTGGTGGGCTACCCAGCCATCCATCCTTAGAACCCTGCTCGGAATCGTTATCCTGGAGCCAACCAACAGGTCTCAATTATCCTGCAGAAGAATCTTTGCAGTTGGGAGCTTCTCACAACTCCCATCGTGGGAAAACCCCCATGGCCTCGTGATCCACCCCCCCTTCAAGAAGGGGCCATCAGGGACAGAATGTCCAACCTGAGCGATCGTCTGAACCTCGCCCTGACTTCAGATGCACGTGAACTCGATTCAGGTCTGTAGATTGTGCCGGCCATATCCTCATCCAGAAACCTAGGCCTAGCTTGGGTTCTCAGACTTCCGTCCTCAGACTACTGGCCCACAAGCCCTCCAATTTGACAATCCAGAACTACAATGCAGCACTCTGCCTGCCCTCCAGAAGCAAAACATTGCCCTCTGGGGCTACCCAGAAACCCCAAATGAGGATCATCCTGCACGCCATTCGGCTGTACCCCAAATATATAGGCTGACCTGGGCAATAATGGCCTTTCTGACACAACCTGAGCCTGGACCTCCTGTTCCAACCCAGACAGCTGGCCGCAGTCTGAGCACATCAGACCCATCATGGCCTTAGTTCGTCATCTCTTCTCAATCTCGGTTTTCAGGTCTACACACCCTACAGGCTCAGGACCCTGGAGCCAAACATGAAGACTGTGCTTGACCTCTCCAAGGGAATTGTATGTGCCCATTCCAATGGCCACAACCCTACTAATAGGATAAACCACCAAAGTCCCTGAGGCCATCCCAATATTTGTGGCTTCTCAGGACAAGCAGGGGCAATCTGGGCCCATCTGAGCACCTACCGCCACTCAGACCCCTAGACTGATGTCCCCAGAGGTAAAAAGGAACGAGAAGGCCCATAGGCACCTATCGGATCTATTGTTTTGGTTTCCATGCATCTCTCCTTAGAGATCCTTAGAACCCTTAGAACCCTGTCTTGCCTCGTTCCTTATGGGACATCCTTGAGCCATCCAACAGGTGTCGACTGTCCCACAGGAGTCCTTGTGCATGGACTACCTCACAACTCATATCATGGAATACTTCCAAGGTCACATGATGCCCCCAATCTTCATGAAGGCGGATCATGGAAAGAAACTCCAACCTGACCCAACGGCTGATCTTCGCCTTGACTTCAGATGCACGAGATCTTGATTAAGCTCTTCAGAGTGTACCTGCTGTGCCCTCACCCCAAAACCTAAGCATAGCTAGTGTTCTCAGACTTCCGTCCTCACTCTCCTGGACCACGCACCCTCCATTTTGGGATTTCCGATGACACCGTGCTGCACTCTGCCTGCCCTCTAGAAGAAAAACGTTGCCCTATGGGTCTACCCAGAAACCTCAAATGAGGATAAACCTGCATGCCACTCAACTGTACACCAATTATATAATCTAGCCTGTGCACTAATGCCCTGTCTGACAGAACCTGAGGCCTGAATTCCAAACCGACACCCAGACAGCTTGCCATACACTGAGAACATCTGAACCACCATGGCCTTAGGTTTCCATCTCTTTCCAACCTGGTTTTCAGGCTACAGAAACTTAGACCTTATCTCTACTCATTTCCCATGGGTGAACGTGATGCAGAAATCATAACTCCTCCTTCCCTCTCGCCAGAATCTTGTGGTTGGCATCTTATCCAAAGTTCAGTGTAGGACCCCTGTAGGGCCTACAGGAGTAGTAGTAGGGCCCCTGAGGGTAGTGTAGGGTCCCTGAGGCCCTGCCCATGCTTAAGAGCTGCGGTGGGCACAAACACACATTGGGACCTCAGTTTGAACCCTGTCCTCAAGTAAAGCCTCTCAGTGGCTGGACCATGAGCCCGTATATGGGGCCTGCCATGCCCCAAGTCACCCAATCTTAACCAGAGGTAGAGACATCTAGTCACCCCTACTCGGAGCTCTGCTCTGGAATCCCTGTTTGGTGGGACATTTGAGGTAAGTAAACACAGAAAGGATTCCTCTTACCCACAGAATGACCCCAAACACTTGGGATCAGGCCATCCCCAGAGAGAAAGACTCCCCATGGCCCATGAGGCCAGCCCGACATTCCACAGCCACTATTTACACAAAATCCAGAGACATAAGCCTCACCCTTAGGTCATAGCCCAAAAAATTCTCCTCATTGTCTGTAGATTGGGCCTGCCATACCTACGTCCCCAAACCGTGTTTTCAGACTTCTATCCTGACATCCCTGTCCCACACACCCTCCAGGCTGAGTCCCCTGGAGCCACACCTCAGGACTGTGCCTGCCCTCTCCAGGGAAATTCTTCCCATTCCATTGGCCACAATCCTACAGATTAGGAGAAACCTCCAAAGTCCCAGAGGCCATTCCAATAGTGTAGGCCGCCAGTACAAAGAGGGGTGATCTGTCACAAGCTGAGCAACGACCTCAACTCACCCGTAGACAGATATCCCAAGAGAAAGGTGTTAAACTGGAAAGGCCCCTAGAACGTAATTGGTTCCATTGCTTTTGTTTCTAAGCATCTCTCCTCTGACGCCTGTTTTCCAATACCAGCATATGGGGGATTCCAGAGATACCAATCAGAACAAATCTTGTCTCCACATGGGAAACTTATCCTTTGGAGCTCTGTAAAAATCTCCAGTTAGGAGAAAGCTTCAGGTAGCCGGAGCCACCGCCCTATTCCAAGGTCTCCATGGACACAAACCCGCATTATGACCATTCGGCAGGAGAGTACATTTCAACTCAGCCCCGTTGATTACTCCCCCAGAGCCAGAATATCAAACCTGCCTTGTCGCTAGGAGACAACTGGAATGAAGGAGACTCTCTAGGCATCCATCTTTGGAATCCTGCTCTGGCGCCGTTCCATATGGGATGTCCTGGGAGCATTCCAACAGGTCTTGACTGTCCTACAGAAGGAATCCTTGCAGATTGGAGCATCTCACAACTCCTATCGTGGGAAAACGTACATGGCCTCATGAGGTGCTCCCCTTTATAAAGGGGCCATCATGGACAGAAACTCCAACCTGAGCCAACTTCTGATCCATTGCTTTGGTTTCTATGTATCTCTCCTCAGAGGCCTGGTTTCCAATATCAGAATATGGGGGTTTCCTAAGGAAACAATCAGAACAGATCTCATCTCCACACGAGAAACTTGCTCTTTGGAGCTGTGTCAATACCTCAGGTTAGGAGGATCCTTCAGGGCGCTGGCACCATGGCCCAATTACAAGGTCACCAAGGACACAAACTTACATTTTGATCCATCCTCAGGAGAGTCCATTTCAAATCAGCCCTCTCGGCTGCTCACCCAGAGCCAGCAGATCAAACCTGCCTTGTCACTAGGAGACAGTTGGAATGCGAGGTGGGCTGCCCAGGCATCCATCCTTAGAACCCTGCTCTGGAGAATTACTTTATGGGACGTCTTGAATCCAACCAACCTGTCTTGACTGTCTCGCAGAATGAATCCTTGTGGTTTGAAGCATCACACAATCCCACTGTGAGAAAACCTCCATTTCCTCATGATGCCCCACACCTTCATAAATGGGCCATCATGGACAGAAACTCCATCCTAAGCCAAAGTCTGATCCGCGCCCTGAATTCAGAAGCACGAGATCTCGATTCAGCACTTGAGAGTGTGCCTGCTGTGTCCTCGCCCCGAAACCTAAGCTTAACTTGTGTTCTCAGACTTCCGTCTTCACAATCCTGGCCACACCCCTCCAGTTTGGCAATTCAGGAGACACAATGCAGCACTCTGCCTGCCCTCCAGAAGAAAAATGTTGCCCTATAGGGCTAACCAGAAACGCAAAATGAGTAACAACCTGCATGCCACTCGACCATACCCCAATTATACAATCTAGCCTGTGCACTAAAGCCCTGTCTGACACAGCCTGAAGGCAGGTCTCCAGTCCAAAACCCAGACAGCTGGCCGTACACTGAGCATATCAAACCCACAATGGCTTTCGGCCATCATCTCTACCCAACCTCAGTTTTCACCTTCAGAACCTAGACCTTATCTCCACTCACTGCTCAGTAGTGAACGTGATACAAGAATCAGAACTTCTCCTTCGCCATGGCAAGAAACCTTGTGGTTGGCATGTGGTCCAACTTTCATTGTAGGAGAAAGCAGCATGGACTATGAGGCCCCACCTATCCCTGAGGGCTACAATTTGCACAAACACACATTGTGACCCTCAGCGTGAGCCCTATCCTCATGTAAAGCCTCTTAATGACTGGAACAACAGCCCACATATGGGGCTTGCCAAGCCCCTAGTCCCCCAATCTCAACCAGAGTTAGAGATGTCTAGTCACCCCTACTCAGGGCACTGCTCTGGAATCCCACTTTGGTGGGACACCTGAGGTAAAAAAAAAAAAAAAATACAGAAAGGACTCTTCCCATCCACAGAATGATCCCAACCACTTGGGATCAGGCCAAATCACCAGAGAAAGACTTGTCCATGGCCCTTGAGGACATCCCGACGTTCCACGGCCACCATAGGCACAAAATCCAGAGACAAAAGCCTGAGCAAATGCCACATACTCGCCCTTTGTTCATAGCCCGGAAACACATCCCCAAACCTAAGCTGAGTTTGTATTTTCAGACTTCTGTCCCGACAGTCCTGGCCCACACACCATCCAAGCTGGGGCCCCTGGAGCCACCTGAGGCCTGTGGCTTCCCTCTCCAGGGGAATTCTGCCATTTCCATTGGCCACAACCCTATAGATTAGGAGAAACTTCCAAACTCACCGAGGCCATCCCAATAGTGTTGGCTGCCCGGGACAAACAGGGATGATCTTTCACAAGTTAGGAAACTACCTCCACTCAGACCCAGAGACAGATATCCCCATAGAATAAGATTGAACTGGACAGGCACTTAGGCCCTAATCAGATCCATTGCTTTTGTTTCCAGGCATCTCTCCTCAGAGGCCTGGTTTCCAATACCAGCATATGGGGGATTACTGAGGCACTCATAGAAAAATCTCGTCTCCACATAGGAAATGTACTCTTTGGAGCTCTATAAAAACCTCTGTTTAGGAGAATCTTTCAGGGCCCCGGATCAAGCGCCCCATTCCAAGGTCTCCATGGACTTAAACCCACATTATGATCTATCCTCAGTAGAGTCCATTTCAACTCATCCCCCTTGGTTTCTCCCCCAGGGCCTGCAGATCAAACCTGCCTTGTTGCTAGGAGACAACGAGAATGGGAGGCGGGCTGCCCAGGCATCCATCCTTAGAACCCTACTCTGGAGTCGTTCCATATGGGACATCCTAGAGCCATCCAACAGGTCTCAAGTGTCCCACAGAAGGAATCTTTGCAGTCTGGTGCATCTCACAACTCCCATTGTGGGAAAATCTTCATGGCCTCTTGAGACGCTCCAATTTATAAAGGGGCCATCATGGACAGAAACTCCAACCTGAGCAACGTCTGATATTCGCCCTGGCTTCAGGTGCATGAGATCTTGATTCAGCTATGCAGAGTGTGCCTTCTGTGCCCTCACCCCAAAAACTAAGCCTAGCTTGTGTTCTCAGACTACCGTCCTTACACCCCTGGCCCAAAAGCCCTACAATTTGGCAATACTGGGGCCACAATGCAGCACTCTGCCTGCCCTCCAGAAGAAAAACTTTGCCTTATGGAGCTACCTAGAAACCCGAATGAGGATCAACTGAACGCCACTCGACTGCACCCCAAATATACAGTCTACCCTGTCTAATGCCCTGTCTGACACAGCATGAGCCCAAACGTCCAGACCTACGCTCAACAGCTAGCCACACACTGAGCTCATTGTACCCATCAGGTCCTTAGGTCTTCATCTCTTCCCAACCTCGGTTTTCGGGTTTCAGAACCTAGACCTAAACTCCAATCACTGTCCAGGGGTGAACGTGATGCAGAAATCACAACTCTTCCTTCGCCATGGCTGGAAACCTTGTGGTTGGCATATTCTCCAACGTTCAGTGTAGGAGAATCCAGCGTGGCCCATGAGGCCCTTCCCATGCTTGAGGGCCTTGTTGGGCACAAATAGGCATTGTGACCCTCAGCATGAGCCCTGTCCTCAAGGAAGACCTCTCAGTGTCTGAATCAAGAGCCCACATATTGGACTTGCCATGCTAAACTTAAACAGAGGTGGGTTTATCCAGTTGTCCCTACCAAGGACTCTGCTCTGGAATCCCTCTTTTATTGGCACACATGAGGTACATAAAATAAAATAAAAAAACAGAAAGGACACCTCCCATCCCACAGAATGTACCCAAACTCCTGGGATTGGGTCCAATCCTCAGAGAAGGAAAGCCGTCCACAACCCATGAGGCCACGCCAGCATTCGACCCACATTGTTGACACAAATCCAGAGACAAAACCTGAGCAAGCACCTCAAACTCACCCTTTTACATATCCCGAAGTGTTATCACGGTCTGTAGATTGGGCGTGCCATACCTAGGTCCCCAATCCTAAGCGGAGTTTCTGTTTTCAGACTTCTGTCCCCACAGGCCTGGCCCACACACCCTCAAGGCTGGGCCCCTAGAGCCAAACTCAGAACTGTGCCTGCCCTCTCCAGGGGATTTCTGCCCATTCCATTGGCCACAACCCTATAGATTAGGAGAAACTCCAAAATCCCGAGGCCATTCCCAATATTATAGGCTTCCCAGGACAAACAGGGGCGATCTGACACAAGCCGAGCAACTACCTCCCCTCAGATCCATAGACACGTATCCCCAGGAAAGAGATTGAACCGGACAGGCAACTAGGCCCTAATCATATCCATTGCTTTTGTTTCCAGGCATCTCTCCTCAGAGGCCTGGTTTCCAATACCAGCATATGGGAGATTACTGAGGCACTCATAGAAAAATCTCGTCTCCACATAGGAAATGTACTCTTTGGAGCTCTATAAAAACCTCTGTTTAGTAGAATCTTTCAGGGCCCCAGATCAAGTCCCCATTCCAAGGTCTCCATGGACTTAAACCCACATTATGATCTATCCTCAATAGAGTCCATGTCAACTCATCCCCCTTGGTTTCTCCCCCAGGGCCTGCAGATCAAACCTGCCTTGTTGCTAGGAGACAACGAGAATGGGAGGCGGGCTGCCCAGGCATCCATCCTTAGAACCCTACTCTGGAGTCGTTCCATATGGGACATCCTAGAGCCATCCAACAGGTCTCAAGTGTCCCACAGAAGGAATCTTTGCAGTCTGGTGCATCTCACAACTCCCATTGTGGGAAAATCTTCATGGCCTCTTGAGACGCTCCAATTTATAAAGGGGCCATCATGGACAGAAACTCCAACCTGAGCAACGTCTGATATTCGCCCTGGCTTCAGGTGCATGAGATCTTGATTCAGCTATGCAGAGTGTGCCTTCTGTGCCCTCACCCCAAAAACTAAGCCTAGCTTGTGTTCTCAGACTACCGTCCTTACACCCCTGGCCCAAAAGCCCTACAATTTGGCAATACTGGGGCCACAATGCAGCACTCTGCCTGCCCTCCAGAAGAAAAACTTTGCCTTATGGAGCTACCTAGAAACCCGAATGAGGATCAACTGAACGCCACTCGACTGCACCCCAAATATACAGTCTACCCTGTCTAATGCCCTGTCTGACACAGCATGAGCCCACACGTCCAGACCTACGCTCAACAGCTAGCCACACACTGAGCTCATTGTACCCATCAGGTCCTTAGGTCTTCATCTCTTCCCAACCTCGGTTTTCGGGTTTCAGAACCTAGACCTAAACTCCAATCTCTGTCCAGGGGTGAACGTGATGCAGAAATCACAACTCTTCCTTCGCCATGGCTGGAAACCTTGTGGTTGGCATATTCTCTAACGTTCAGTGTAGGAGAATCCAGCGTGGCCCATGAGGCCCTTCCCATGCTTGAGGGCCTTGTTGGGCACAAATAGGCATTGTGACCCTCAGCATGAGCCCTGTCCTCAAGGAAGACCTCTCAGTGTCTGAATCAAGAGCCCACATATTGACTTGCCATGCTAAACTTAAACAGAGGTGGGTTTATCCAGTTGTCCCTACCAAGGACTCTGCTCTGGAATCCCTCTTTTATTGGCACACATGAGGTACATAAAATAAAATAAAAAAACAGAAAGGACACCTCCCATCCCACAGAATGTACCCAAACTCCTGGGATTGGGTCCAATCCTCAGAGAAGGAAAGCCGTCCACAACCCATGAGGCCACGCCAGCATTCGACCCACATTGTTGACACAAATCCAGAGACAAAACCTGAGCAAGCACCTCAAACTCACCCTTTTACATATCCGGAAGTGTTATCACGGTCTATAGATTGGGCGTGCCATACCTAGGTCCCCAATCCTAAGCGGAGTTTCTGTTTTCAGACTTCTGTCCCCACAGGCCTGGCCCACACACCCTCAAGGCTGGGCCCCTAGAGCCAAACCCAGAACTGTGCCTGCGCTCTCCAGGGGATTTCTGCCCATTCCATTGTCCACAACCCTATAGATTAGGAGAAACTCCAAAATCCCGAGGCCATTCCCAATATTATAAGCTGCCCAGGACAAACAGGGGCGATCTGACACAAGCTGAGCAACTACCTCCCCTCAGATCCATAGACACGTATCCCCAGGAAAGAGATTGAACCGGACAGGCACCTAGGCCCTAATCATATCCATTGCTTTTGTTTCCAGGCATCTATCCTCAGAGGCCTGGTTTCCAATACCAGCATATGGGAGATTCCTTAGGCACTCATCAAAACAATTCTCTTCTCTACATAAGAAACGTACTCTTTAGAGCTCCATCAAAACCTCCGGTTATGAACATCCCTCAAGGCCCCGGATCAAGCACCCCATTCCAAGGTCTCCATGGACACAAATGCACATTATGACCCATCCTCAACTCACCCATTTCAACACACCCGCCTCGGTTACTCCCCTAGATCCAGCAGATCGAACTTGCCTTGGCGCTATGAGACACCTGGAATGGGAGGCAGGCTGCCCAGGCATCCATCCTTAGAACCCTGCTCTGGATAACTTCCTTATGGGATGTCCTGGAGCCATCCAGCAGGTCTCGACTGTCCCACGGAAGGAATCATTGTGGTTTGGAGCATCTCACAATTCCCATCGTGGGAAAACCTCCATGGCCTCGTGACACCCTCCCCTTCATGAAGGGGCCGTCATGGACAGAAACTCCAACCTGAGCCAACGTCTGATCCTAGCTCTGTCTTCAGGTACACGGGATCTCGAATCATCACTGCAGAGGGTTCCTGCCGTCCCCTCACCCCGAAATCTAAGTCTGGCTTGTGTTCTCAGAATTTTTTCCTCACACTCCTGGCCCACAAGCCTTCCAGTTTGGGAATTCTGGAGCCTCTATGTGGCACTGTGTCTTCCTTCCAGAAGAAAAACGTTGCCCTCTGGGGCTACCCAGTAACCACAAATGAGTACCAACCTGCACGAAACTCGACTGCACCCCAATGATACAGTCTAGCCTGGGCACTAATTCCCTGTGTGCCACAGCCTGAGCCTGCACCTCCCAACCCACACTCAACAGCTGGCCGAACACTGAGCACATCAGTCACACCATGGACTTAGGTCTTCATCTCTTCCCAACCTCAGTTTTCAGGCTTCAGAACCTAGACCTTAAATCCAATCACAGTCCAGGAGTGAAAGTGTTGCAGAAATTAGAACTCCTTCTTCCCCATGGCCAGAAAACTTGTGGTTGCCATATTGTGCAACGTTCAGTGTAGGAGAAACCAGCATGGTACTTAGGCCAAGCCCTGACTTGAGGGGCTCCTTGGGCACAAAAACACATTGTGAAACTCAATGTGAGCCCTATGCTCAAGGAAGGCCTCTCAGTGTCTGGACCAAGAGCCCACATATGGGGCTTGCCATGTTCTTAGGTCCCAATGTTAACCAGAGTTCTGGTTGTCCAGTCGCCCCTCCCCAGGACACTGCTGTGGAATCCCTCTTTTGGTGGTCCACCTGAGGTAAAAAAAAAAAAAAAAAAAAAAAAAAAAAAAAAAAAAAACCAGAAAGGCCTCCTCCCTTCCCACAGAATGACCCCAAACTCTTGGGATTGGGTGAAATCCCCAGAAAGGGAGCCTCATCGATGGCCCATGAGGACCCCCGGACATTCCATGGCAATCGGTGACACATATCCAGAAAAAAATAAGCATGAGCAAGTACCTCACTTTCGCCCTTTGTTCATATCCCGAAGAGTTCTCCTCACGGTCTATATATCTGGCCGGCCATACCTACAGACCCAAACCTAAGTGGAGTTTGTGTTTTCAGACTTTTGTCCAAATAGCCCTGGACCACACACGCTCCACACTTGGGTCCCTGGAGCCACACCTCAGGACTGTGCTTCCCTTTCAAGAGAATTCTTCCCATTCCATTGGCCACAACCTTGCAAATTAGGAAAAACCTCCAAAGTTACCGAGGCCATCCCAATAGTGTAGGCCGCCCAGGACAAACAGGTTTGATCTCAAACCAGCTGAGCAACTACCTCCACTCAGACAAAAGATGTCCCCAGAGAAGAATATTGAACCGGACAGGCCCCTAAGCCCTAATCAGATCCATTGCTTTGGTTTCCAGGCATCTCTCCTCAGAGGCCTCATTTCCAATACCAGCAAATCGTGGTTTCCTGAGGCACCAATAAGAACAAATCTCGTCTCCCCATGGAAAAGTTGCTCATTGGAGCTTTGTTATCACCTCTGGTTAGGAGAATCCTTCAGGGCCCTGGTGCCACTGCCCCATACCAAGGTCTCAATGGACTCAAACCAACATTAAGACCATCCTCAGGAAAGTCCATTTTAACTCATTTAAGACCATCCTCAGGAAAGTCCATTCCCACTCAGCCCCCTCTGATGCTACCCCAAGCCAGCAGATCAAACGTTTCTTGTTGCTAGGAGACAATTGGAATTGAGGCTTTCTGCCCAGGCATCCATACTTAGAACCCTGTTCTGGAAAAATACCATATGAGACGTCCTGGAGCCATCCATCAAATCTTAATTGTCCCACAGAAGGAATCCTTGCGGTTTGGAGCATCTCACAACTCTAATAGATGGAAAACCCCCATGGCCTCATAATCCCCCCCCCTTCATGAAGGGGCCAACATGGACAGAAACTCCAACCTGAGCCAAAGTCTGATCCTCTACCTGACTTCAGACTCATGAGATCTCAATTCAGCTCTGCAGAGTGTGCCTGCCATGTCCATTCCCCGAAACCTAAGCCTAGCTTGTGTTCTCAGACTTCCGTCCTCATTCTCCTGGTCCACAAGCCCTCCAGTTTGGGAATTCTGAAGCCACAATGCAGCACTCTGCCTGCCCTCCAGAAGAAAAACTTTGCCCTATGCTGCTAATAAGAAACCCCAAATGATTATCTAATGCATGCCACTCGACTGTAAAGCAATTATACAGCCTACCCTGAATACGAATGCCCTGTCTGGCACAGCCTGAGACAAGACATCCCAAACAACACCTAGACAGCTGGCTCCAACCTGGACACAAGGGTCCCGCTATGGCTGTAGTTCGTCATCTCTTCCCAACCTCGGTTTTCAGGCTTCAGAACCTAGACCTTATCTCCAATCACTGCCCAGGGGTGAACGTGATGCAGAAATTAGAATTCCTCCTTCCCCATGGCCAGAAACCTTGTGGTTGGCATGTTGTCCAACGTTCAATGTGGGAAAACCTGCATTGTCGGAAAGGCCACGCCAGTGCTTGAGGGCCGCCTAGGGCACAGACATGCATTGTGACCTGTAGCGTGAGTCCCGTATTAAAGTAACACCTCTCAGTGGCTGGACCAAGATCCTGCATATGGGGCTTGTCATATCCATAGGCCCCCAGGCTTAACCAGATAGCGAGTATTCCAGTTGTCAGTACCCACTGCTATGCTCCAGAATCCCTCTACTGGGGGGACACATGAAGCAGAAAACAGGACTCTTCCCTTCCCACAGAATGACCCCAAACTCTTTGGGGCTGGACAAACTACCAGAGAGGGAGACTTCTACGACCCTTGAGGCAACTCCTACATTAAACGGCCATTGTGGACAAAATATCCAGAGACAAAACACTGAGCAACTGCCTCCCTCTCACCCTTCTTTCATATCCAGAGGAGCTCCCCTCACGGACTGTAGATCAGGCCTGCCATAACCTCGGCCCCAAACCTGAGCTGAGTTTGGGGTTTTGGATGTCTGTCTGCACAGCCGTGGCCCACACCGCCTCCAGGCTGGGGTCTCTGGAGCCACACCACAGAACTGTGCCTGCTCTCTCCTAAGAAACTGCCCGTTCCATTGGTCACAACTCTACAAAATAGTAGAAACCTCAAGGTCCCCAAGGACATCCCACTACCGCAAGCTGCACTGGACAAACAGGGGCATTATGACACCAGCTGAGCAACTACTACCTCCATGCAGACACACAGACTGAAATCCGCAGAGACAGAAGATTGAACCAGACAGGCCCCTAGGCCCTATTATGAACTCTTGCTTTGGTGTCCAGGTATCACTCCTCAGAGGCCTGGGTTTGAAGACCAGCATATGGGGCTATCCTGAGGCACCAGACAGAACACCTCTCATCTCCGCATGGAAAGCTTCCTTGTTGGAGTTGTGTCAAACCCTTCGGGTTGGAGAATCCTGCAGAGTCCCTTAGCTACTGCCACATTCCAAGGTCTCCATGGCCACCAACCCACATTATGACTCATCCTCAGGAAAGTCCATTTAAACTCAGCCTTCTGGGTAGCTCACCCAAGAGCCCGCAGATTGAGCATGCCTTGTCTCGACCTGGCAATGGGAAGGTGAGTTGGCGTTTCTCGGCATCCATGCTTAGGCCCCTGCTCTCGAGTCTTTCTGTATGGGGCATCCTGGAACCATCCAATAGTACTCGACTGTCCTGAAGAAGGAAACTTTGAAGTTTGGAGCAGCTCACAACTCCCAGCGTAGGGAAACCTCCCTGGCCTCATGACACCCCCACCCCCTTCAGGAAGGGGCCGTCATGGACACAAACTCCAGCTTGAGGCAACATCTGATACTCGCCCTGACCTCAGATGCAGGAGATGTCGATTCAGCCACTGCACAGTGGGCCCAAACCTCGTGCTACCTTGTGTTTTCAGACTTCCTTCCTCACACTCCTGGCAAACATGTCCCCAAGACTTGGAATTCTGGAACCAAAATGCAGCCCTATGCTGGCCCTCCAGAAGAAAAACGTTGCTCTATGGGGATCTCCATGAACCCCAAATGAGGAACAACCTGCTCGGTTCTCAACCTCACCCCAATTGGATTGTTCGGGTTGTCCATTCATCCCTCCCCAGAGCTCTGCTTTGGAATCCCTCTTTTGGTGGGACGCCTGAGGTAAGAAAACTAAAAGGACTCCTCCCATCCTTCAGAATGACCCAAAACAATTGGGATTGGACCAAATTCACAGAGAGGAAGTCTCGTCCATGGCCCCTGAGGCCTCCCTGAGATTCCACAGCCATCGTTGACAACAAATCCAGAGAAAAATTCTGAGCAAGTGCCTCACACTGGCTCTTTTGTCGTATCCCGAAGAGTTCTCCTCACGGTCTGTGGATCGGCCCTGCCATACCTACTTCCCAAACCTAAGCCGAGTTTGTGTTTTCAGACTTCTGTCCCCACATTCCTGGCCCACAGACCCTTCAGGCTGGGGCCCCAGGAGCCACACATCAGGACTGTGCCTGTCCATACCACGGGAATTCTGCGCATTCCATTGTCCACAATCGTACAAATTAGGAAAAACCTCCAGAGTCCCCAAGGACATCCCAATAATGTAGGCTGCCCAGGACAAACAAGGGTCATCTGAAACCAGCTGAGCATCTACCTCAACAAGGCGTATATGGATGTCCCCAGAGAAGAAGATTGAATCAGACAGGCCCCTAGGCCTGAATCATATTCATTGCTTTCGTTTACAGGTATCTCTCCTCAGAGGCCTGGTTTCCAATATTAGCATATGGGGATTTCATGAGGCAGCAATCAGAACAAATCTCTTCTCCACATGGTAAAATTATCCTTTGAAGATGTCTCAAAACCTCCAGTTAGGAGAATCCTTCAGGGCCTGTGTGCCACTGCCCCATTACAAGGTCTCCATAGACACAAAAGCACATTAGGACCCATCCACAGGAGAGTCCATTTCAACTGAGCGTATTCGGTTGCTCCGCGAGATCCAGCAGATCTAAATTGTCTTGTTGCTAGGAGACAATTGGAATGTGAGGTGGCCTACCCCGCCATCCATCCTTAAAACCCTGCTCGGAATCGTTGGCCTGGCTCCAACCAACAGGTCTCAATTGTCCTGCAGAAGAAACTTTGCAGTTGGGTGCTTCTCAGAACTCCCATCGTCAGAGAACCCCCATGGCCACATGAGATCTCGGTTCAGGTCTGTAGATTGTGCCTGCCATGTCCTCACCCAGAAACCTAAGCTTTGCTTGTGTCCTCAGACTTCTGTCCACAGACTACTGGCTCACAAGCCCTCCAGTTTGGCAATCCAGAACTACAATGCAGCAATCTACCTGCCCTGCAGAAGAAATACATTGCCCTCTGGGGCTACCTAGAAACCCCAAATGAAGATCAACCTGCACGACACTTGACTATACCCAAAATATATAGGATGACCTGGGCAATAATACCCTTTCTGACACAGCCTGAGCCTGGACCTCCTGGGCCCACCCAGACAGCTGGCTACAAACTGAGAACTTCAGACCCCCCATGGCCTTAGGTCGTTATCCCTTCCCAACCTCAGTTTTCAGGCTTCAGAACCTAGACCTTATCTCCAATCACTGCCTAGGTTTGAAAATGATGCAGAAATCAGAACTCCTTCCCGATGGCAGGAAAACTTGCGGTTGGCTTGTTGTCCAACGTTCAGTGTAGTGGAAACCAGTTTGTCCATTGAGGCCCCGCCATTGCTCCCCGTCCAGATAGGTAGCAAACACACATTGTGACCCTCAGCCTTAGCCCAGTCCTCAGGTAAGGCCTTCAGTGGCTGGATGAAGACACAGCATATTGGGCTTGCCATGCCCCTAGGCCCCAATTTTTAAGCATATCGTGTTGTCCCTTCAATCTTCCCCAGGGCTCAGCTTTGGAATTCCTGTTTTTGTGGGACACCTGAAGTAACAACCCTGAAAGGAGTCCTCCATCCAACAGAATGACGAAAAACAATTGTATCGGGCCAAATCCACAGTGAAAAAGATTCGTCCATGGCCCATGAGGCCTCCTCGACATTCCACGGCCATCGCTGATACAAAATCCAGAGAAAAAAGCCTAAGCAAGCGCCTCAACTTGCACTATCTTCATATACTGAAGATGTCTTCTCATGGTTTGTAGATCAGGCCTGCCATACCTACGTCCCCAAACATAAGCTGAGTTTGTGTTTTCAGACTTCTGTCCTCAAAGTCCTGGGCCACACACCATCCAGGCTGGGGACCCTGGAGCCACACATTAGGACTGTGCCTACCCAATCCATGGGAATTCTGCCCATTCCATTGTCCAAAATCGTACAAATTAGGAGAACCCTCCAAAGTCCCTGAGGCCATCCCAATAGTATGGGTCGCCCGGGACAAAAAAGGGCAGTCTGACACCAGCTGAGCATCTACCTCCACTCATACCCTAGAAGGATGTCCCCAGAGAAGAAGATTGAACCAGACAGGACCCTAGGCCAAAATCGGATCCATTGCTTTGGTTTACAGGCATGTCTCCTCAAAACCCTGGATTCCAATACGAGCATTGGGGTTTTCCTGAGGCACCCATCAGAACAAACCTCGTCTCCACAAGGAAACTTGGGCTTGAGAGCTATGTCAAAAGCTGAGGAGAATACTTCAGGGTCCCGATGCCACCCCCCCATTCGAAGGCCCTCATGGACACAAACACACATTAGACTCATCCTCAGGAAAGTCCATTTCAACTCAGCCACCGCGTTTGCTCCCGCAGAGTCATCAGATCTAAACAGTCTTGTGGGTAGGAGACAATTGGAATGCGAGGCGGGCTTCCCAGTCATCCATCCTCGAACGTTGGTCTGGACTCATCCATATGGGATGTCCTGGAGCTTTCTAACAGGTCTCAATTGTCCTGCAGAAGGTATCCTTGGAATGGGCATCCCACCACTCCCAACTTGGGAAAACCTCCACGGCCTCGAGATTCGGCTCCCTTTATAAAAGGGCCGTCATGAACAGAAAATCGAAGCTGAGCCAACGTCTGATCCTCGCTCTGACTTCAGATGCATGAGATATTGCTTCAGATCTTCAGGAGGTACATGCCGTGCCCTCGCCCTGAAACCAAAGTCTAGCTGTCTCTAGGACCCAATTTTAACCAGATTTCTGGTTGTCAAATCGTCCCTCCCCAGTGCTCTACTCTGAAATCCCTCATTTGGTGGGACCCCTGAGTTTGAAAAACAAAACAAAACAAAACAACAACAACAAAAAACGGACTTATTCCGTCCCACAGAATGACCCCAAACTCTTTGGATTGGGCCAAACCCCCAGGAGTAAGACTCGTCCATTTCCCATGAATTCACCCGAAAATTTCATGACCATGAATGGCATGATATCCAGAGATAAATACTTGAGCAAGAGCCTCACACTCGCCCTATTTTCATATCCCAAAGAGTTCTCCTCATGGTCTGTAGATCAGTCCTGCCATACCTATGACCCGAAACATAAGCCGAGTTTCTGTTTTCAGACAACTGTCCAAACAGCCCTGGCCTACACAGCCTACAGGCTTAGGCCCCTGGAGCCAAGCTGAGGACTGTACTTGCCCTCTCCAAGGGAATTTTGTGTGCCAAATCCAATGGCAACAACGCTACTAATAGGATAAACCTCCAAAGTCCCTGAGGCCATCCCAATAGTGGTGGCTTCCCAGGACAAACAGGAGCAATCTGAGCCCATCTGAGAACCTACCTGCACTCATACTTGTAGACTGATATCCCCAGAGGTAAAAAGCAACGAACAGGCCCCTAGGCCCTAATCGGATCCATTGCTTTGGTTTCCAGGCATCTCTCCACAGAGGCCTGGATTTCAGTACCAGCATATGGCTGTTTCTTGACTCACCCACCAGAACAAATCTCATCTATACATGGGAAACTTGCACGTGGGAGTGATGTCAAAGCCTCTGTCATGGCCCCCGTGCCGCCGCGTCATTCCACGGTATCCATAGACACAAAAACACATTAGGACCCATCCACAGGAGAGTCCATTTCAACTCAGCGTATTCGGTTGCTCCACGAGATCCAGCAGATCTAACTTGTCTTGTTGCAAGGAGACAATTGGAATGCGAGGTGGGCTACCCAGCCATCCATCCTTAGAACCCTGCTCGGAATCGTTAGACTGGAGCCAACCAACAGGTCTCAATTGTCCTGCAGAAGAATCTTTGAAGTTGGGAGCTTCTCACAACTCCCATCGTGAGAAAACACCCATGGCCTCGTGATCCCCCCCCGCCCCTTCATGAAGTGGCCCTCAGGGACATAAGGTCCAACCTGAGCGATCGTCTGACCTTCACCCTGACTTCAGATGCACGAGATCTCGGTTCAGATCTGTAGATTGTGCCTGCCATGTCCTCACCCAGAAACCTAAGCCTAGCTTGTGTCCTCAGACTTCCATCCTCAGACTAATGGCCCACAAGCCCTCCAGTTTTGCAATCCAGAATTATAATGCAGCACTCTGCCTGCCCTCCAGAAGAAAAACATTGCCTTTTGGGGCTACCCAGAAACCCCAAATGAAGATCAACCTGCACGCCACTTGGCTGTACCCAAAATATATAGGCTGACCTGGGCAATAATGCCCTTTCTGACAGAGGCTGAGCCTCGACATCCTGGCCCCACCCATACAGCTGGCCGCTCACTGAGCACATCGGACCAGCCATTGCCTTAGGTCGTTATCTCTTCCCAGCCTCGGTTTTCAGGATTTAGAACCTAGACCTTATCTGCAATCACTGCTCATGTTTGAAAATGATGCAGAAATCAGAACTCTTTCCCCATGGCAAGAAACCTTGTGGTAGGCTTGTTGTATAATGTTCAGTGTAGTGGATACCAGTGTGTCCAATGAGGCCCCGCCATTGATCGCGGGCCACATAGGTGGCAAACACACATTGTGACCCTCAACCTTAGCCCAGTCCTCAGGTAAGGCCTCTCAGTGGCTGGATGAAGAGAAAGCATATTGGGCTTGCCATGCCCCTAGGCCCCAATTTTAAACAATAGTTCGGGTTGTCCCTTCACTCTTCCCCAGGGCTCTGCTTTGGAACTCCTCTTTTGGTGGGACACCTGAGGTAACAACCCTGAAAGGAGTACTCCCTCCAACAGATTGACGAAAAAAATTGGGATCGGTTCAAATCCACAGAGAGCAAGGTTCGTCCATGGCCCATGAGGCCTCCTCGACATTCCACGGCCATCTCTGAAACAAAATCCAGAGACAAAAGCCTGAGCAAGCGCCTCAGACTCGCACTTTCTTCATATCCTGAAGATGTCTTCTCATGGTTTGTAGATCGGGCCTGCCATACATACGTCCCCAAACATAAGCTGAGTTTGTGTTTTCAGACTACTGTCCTCAAAGTCCTGGGCCACACACCATCCAGGCTGGGGACCCTGGAGCCACACATTAGGAATGTGCCTACCCAATCCATGGGAATTCTGCCCATTCCATTGTCCAAAATCGTACAAATTAGGAGAACCCTCCAAAGTCTCTGAGGCCATCCCAATAGTATAGGTCGCCCGGGACAAAAAAGTTCAGTCTGTCACCAGCTTAGCATCTTCGTCCACTCATACCCTAGATGGATGTCCCCAGAGAAGAAGATTGAACCAGACCGGACCTTGGCCAAAATCGGATCCATTGCTTTGGTTTACAGGCATGTCTCCTCAAAACCCTGGATTCTAATACCAGCAATGGGGTTTTCCTGAGGCACCCATCAGAACAAACCTCGTCTCCACAAGGAAACTTGTGCATGGGAGCTATGTCAAAAGCTTAGGAGAATACTTCAGGGTCCTGGTGCCACCGCCCCATTCCAAGGCCATCATGGACACAAACACACATTAGACTCATCTTCAGGAAAGTCCATTTCAACTCAGCCACCGCGTTTGCTTCCGCAGAGCCATCAGATCTAAATTGTCTTGTCGCTAGGAGACAATTGGAATGTGAGGCGGGCTTCCCAGACATCCATCCTCGAACGTTGGTCTGGACTCATCCATATGGGATGTCCTGGAGCTGTCCAACAGGTCTCAATTGATCCGCAGAAGGAATCCTTGGAGGGGACATCCCACCACTCCAAACGTGGGAAAACCTCCACGGCCTCGAGATTCGGCTCCCTTCATGAAGGGGCCGTCATGAACAGAAAATCGAAGCTGAGCCAACGTCTGATCCTCGCTCTGACTTCAGATGCATGAGATATTGCTTCAGATCTTCAGGAGGTACATGCCGTGCCCTCGCCCTGAATCCCAGGTCTAGCTGGTGTTCTAAGACTTCCGTCCTCACACTCCTGGGCCCGAAGCCCACAAGTTTGGCAATTCCGGACCATCATTGCAGCACTCTGCCTGCCCTCGAGAAACAAAATATTGCCCAATGAGCTGCCCGGGCACATTAAATGAGAATAAACCTTAACGGCACTCGAATGTACCCAAATTATATAGTCTAACCTGGGCAGTAATGCACTGTCTGACACACCCTGTGCCGGGACCTCCTGAGCAACACCCAGACAGCTGACCGCACCCTGAGCCCTTAAGAACCACCGTGGCCTTAGGTCATCATTTCTTCCCTACCTCAGTTTTCAGACTTCAGAACCTAGACCTTATCTCCAATCACTGCCAAGGGGTGACTGTGATGCAGAAATCAGAACTCCTGCTTACCCATGGCAAGACCTTACGGTTGGCATGTTTTCTAACGTTCAGTGTAGGGGAAAGCAGCATTCACCCTGAGGCCCCCCCCATTCTTGAGTGCGACGAGGGCATAAACACGCATTGTGACCCTCAGCGTGAGTCGTGTCCTCTCTAGTACGTCCTCTCTGTGGCTAGAACATTAGATGCCATAATGGCTTGACATGTCCCTAGGCCTCAAATTTAAACCAGATTTCTGGTTGTCCAATCGCCACTCCCCAGGGCTCTACTCTGGAATCCCCCATTTGTTGGGGTTTGAAAACAAAAGAATAGAACAACAACAACAACAAAAAAACGGTCTTCTTCCATCCCACAGAATGACCCGAAACTCTTTGGACGGGGCCAAAACCCCAGAGAGTAAGACTCGTTCATTTTCCATGAAGTCACCCGGATATTTCATGAACATGAATGGCACGATATCCAGAGATAAAAACTTGAGCAAGAGCCTCACACTCGCCCATTTTTCATATTAAGAAGAGTTCTCCTCATGGTCTGTAGATCAGTCCTGCCATACCTATGACCCGAAACATAAGCCGAGTTTGTGTTTTCAGACAACTGTCCAAACAGCCCAGGCCTACACACCCTACAGGCTCAGGCCCCTGGAGCCAACCTGAGGACTGTACTTGCCCTCTCCAAGGGAATACTGTTTGCCCATTCCAATGGCCACAACTCTACTAAAAGGATACACCTCCAAAGTCCCTGAGGCCATCCCATTTGTGGTGGCTTCCCAGGACAAACAGGAGAAATCTGAGCCCATCTGAGAAGCTACCTGCACTCAGACTTGTAGACTGATATCCCCAGAGGTAAAAAGGAATGAACAGGCCCCTAGGCCCTAATCGAATCCATTGCTTTGTTTTCCAGGCATCTTCCTCAGAGGCCTGGATTTCAGTAACAGCATATGGCTGTTTCTTGACTCACCCATCAGAACAAAACTCATCTAAACATGGGAAACTTGCACGTGGGAGGTGTGTAAGAGCCTCTTTTTAGGAGAACACTTCAGGGCCCCAGTGCCACCGCTTCATTCCAAGGTCTCCATAGACACAAAATCATATTAGTACACATCAACGGGAGAGTCCAATTCAACTCAGCATATACGGTTGCTCCGCGAGATCCAGCAGATCTAACTTGTCTTGTTGCTAGGAGACAATTGGAATGCAAGGTGGCCTACCCCGCCATCCATCCTTAGAACCCTGCTCAGAATCATTGGCCTGGAGCCAACCAAGAGGTCTCAATTTTTCTGCAGAAGAATCTTTGCAGTTCGGAGCTTCTCACAACTCCCATCGTGAGAAACCCCCAAGGCCTCGTACTACACCCCCTTCATGAAGAGGCCATCAGGGACATAAGGTCCAACCTGAGAAATAGTCTGATCCTCACCCTGACTACAGATGCACGAGATCTCGATTCAGATCTATATATTGTGCCTGCCATGTCCTCACCCAGAAACCTAAGCCTAGCTTGTGTCTTC